>NC_067399.1:229226455-229527705 GCF_016432865.1 Antechinus flavipes | reverse complement strand
TCCAGACCTCTGGAGTCCTCTCCAATTATAAATCTTTCACTTGAAAGAACTTTGTCATACATTTTGTAAGCCCCTTTAGTACCTAGAGCTGAGATTTGTTTCAATTTTAAAAATATATTAAATTAACAAAATGACAAGGGAAATCATCTGAATTAAATTGATAGATGTAACTGATCTGTTCCCAATCTGAGATTGTATAAGAATCCAATATTATTGTCCTTTTGTAGGCTGAAATCTGAAAAGCTGGGACTAGACAGAATGCTATATAGATAATAGAAGCCTGAAGTATGATTTGCAAAGAACACTGAAGGCTGAAAAAAATGCAGCAAAAACAAAGCTTCACAAGCAAACACAAATTCATTTTGTAGTACAAACTGATATGCCAATGAGGGTTGGAATAATTCTTGAAATTTTCCCTCAAATTAGTATTTTCTGTTGAACTTAAATAATCACAAGTACTGAATAAGTGTCAATTAACCAACATTTATCAATAAGTACCAACTATGTGCCAGGAACTCTTCTGAGTACTGGAATACAAAAAATAAAAATCAAAGAAGTTAACATTCTCTTTGAAGAAATAGTATATGTAGTATATATGTAGGTAAGTACAAAATATATACATAATAAAAATAAAAGTAATTTTGGAGCCGGGATGCCAGAAGTGCTGGTGGAAAAAATCAGGAAAGAACTCAAGTTTGAGCTAAGCCAGGAAGGAATTCAAGACTTCTAGGAGACAGCACATTCCAAAAGGAAAAAGATAACGATTAGATAACCTCTAAGGTCCAAGCCAATTAGAATCTATGATCCTAAAATCTCTGAGGGTGGTGACTTGTCATACATTTTGTAATCCCTCCTAGTCCTAGCACTGTATTTTTTTTTTTTTAAAGCAATAACACCTTTGTGGTATTCCTCAGCCTTCAGAGCAAAGAACTTGCTGCAGACTAGAAGCAAAGGCATACAAGTTGGGAGATAGAATATTCCTTGTGAGGAACAGCAAATAGGTTACTTTGGCTGGAATTCATAGTGAATTAAAGAAGCTTGGCCCAGAGCCAAATTTCAAATGGTTTTAAATAAAAAAACAAGGAATTTGTATTTCATCTTTTGTTTCTTTCATCAGAAAGAAGAAGCAGAGCCACAGAAACTTTTTAAGCAGCTAAATGATATGATCTGACTGGTAATTTAGGAGTATCACTTGGCAACTGTGTTGAAGACAGATGAGAAAGTGGAAAACAAGGCACAGAGACCAATTAGGAGCTACTGCAACAGTCTAGACAAGAGACAATGAGGGTACCTGTGGGAGGCAGTAGAAAAGATGCTGATCTTGCAGTCACAAGACCTGAATTTGAATTCAGATTCAATCATTTACTAAACTGGACAAATTAATTAGCCTAGGATTCAATTTCCTCTTCTGTAACAGGATGTTACTAGATGGCTTCTGAGCCCCTTTCCAGATTTACATCTATGATTTTTAGGACCTTATTCAAAATGAATGGAAAGAACTTCACTTATGAGTAGAGACAAAGCCAACAAATAAGACTTGACAACAGACTGGCTTCGAGAAGAAAAGATATCCAGTCCAGTGAGTCTAATGAGAACGAAGTAACTGGAAGGATGGCAGTGCCCTGAACAGAAATGGGAAAGTTGGAGAAAGGGGGGATTTGTCGAGGACAAATATTAAATTGTATTTTAAATGTATTACATTTGACAGAATAGTTACCTTAGAAAAATTTTATCTTCATCATCTCTGCCAAAATTTTCCAATTAGTAACACTGTAAATGAGTAATGGGATTGTTATTTCTATTTTCTTTGAAAAGCAAATCACTATTCTCTAATTTATTTTTGGTGTACATATAGATTGCTGTACTTTCCTTAACATGAGGTGTATTTACATTGAATTGTTACCTGATAGAAGAAAGCAGAAAGATAGAAGATAAAACTTGAAAATAGACAGTAGGATTTTCTCCCTCCTCTCACCATTTTTAATCTTTTCCCCTCCCCTTCTGAAATCCAACCATTCCCTAGAGCAATTTGGAACTATGCCCCAAGGGCTATAAAAATGCACCTACCTTTTGACTCAGGGATATCAAGACTAGGTCAGTAATCCAAAGAGATTTTTAAAAAGAAAAAGGATCTATTTGTTCAAAAATATTTTAGCAGTTCTTTTTGTGGTGGCAAAAAAAAAAAAAGAACATTGAGGGATGGACACTATTTGATATATGATTGTAATGGAATATTACCATACTATTAAGAAATGATGCACAGGAAACTTTCAAAAAACCTGGAAAGACTTACATAAACTAATGTAAAGTGAAGTAAGCAGAATCAGGAAAATATGGCACATAGTAACAATAATACTGTACAAGGACCAACTGTGAATGATTTAGCTATTCTCAGCAACACAACTGATCCAAGACAATTCTGAAAGACTCATGGTGAAAAATGTTATCCTGAGAAGAAACTGATGGAAATCTGACTACAGATCAAAGCATACTATTTTTCACTTCCTTTATTTTTTTCATAGTTTTGGGGGATTTTTTGGTTTGTGTTTTCTTTCACAACAATGACTAATATGGAAATATATTTTGCACCAGTGTACATGTTTAACCTATGTTAAATTACCTGCCATCTCAGGGAACAGGGAAGGAAGGAAAAAATTTAGAACTCGGAAAAAAAAAAAAAGAACGATAGAAACTATTTTTACATGCAACTGGAAAGAATATTATGGGGGGAGGGAGGGAAGAGGAAGAAAGGTGATTCACAATGCTTGAAGAGTTGGCTTGAAGAATCATTCCTGCTCATTTTGTACTTCTCCAACCACTTTGCTATTATTTAAGAATTAAAAGTGACATGTTCTGATATTCTTATGGAGAAGTGGATGAGAGATACAAAGGAGCATTCATTTGAAATTTAACCCTTTTAAATCCAAGTTTAATAAGTCTCTGCTAGTGGCAGAGATGCAGAATGAAACTTGTAGCTTTTACATTTTTCTGCCCCTATGATATTTGTGTTGGGAAAGGTCCAAGTGTTTGTAGTATGGCCATTCCCAAGTCAGAGCTTTAAAGTGGCCCTATCACATAAAGCAAAATCTATTTAGGATGACAGAGAACTCTAGCACATGATTTTGAGAATAAGTCAACAGGCCAAAGCTCAAGGATGACAAGATGGTTGTCCAGAATGTTACCAAAGGAAAAAAGACCCACTCCAGGTCAACCATCTACAAGAGTTAAGGCAACAACTTCTACATAAGGTCCTTTGTGCAAAGTTATTTCTATTTTAACAAAAGTTCCAGTCAGTCTCCTATTTTACATGACTATGAGTAAACTATGAGGCATAAAGAGCTTTTTAAAACAAACAAAAAACCTGTATTAATAAAAAAAATGACCAAATTATTAAAATATTCTACCTGAGAAACCTAATGTTCAAGAGACTAGAAGTTCCTTAAGATATAATTTCTAAGATGCTCTAAGAACCTAGTACCTGTGTTTCTTGGGGAGTAAGGGAGGGAAGATCTTATTAACATTCTTAATAGCTATTGAAGCAGAACTGATTGATTTCAATAAGCAACTTTCTGATTTTACATTGCAAGCAACTAACCATTTAAAAACCATTTAAGTAGTAGCAAGTGAACACACTAAAAATCAGGCCAAAATCCAGGTTCTCAAATAGAAATTTAGGACAGATCACTCTTCTCTAATATGTCTCCTACATCTGGCTGTCCTTGAACAATTTCATCTCAATGGCAACAAGCCAAGGGCTACTGTTTTGAAGAAAGCAGGAGTCCTTTGTAAAAGAGCCCCACAATATGTTCATTCTTTCAGGTGATCTTTATACAAAGTAAAATTGTGGTTAAGTCCAAAATCTAAAGATTGTGAGGATGATTAGAAACTGTTTTCTGCACAGAAAGAAACAGGTAATGTTCTATGAAGGAATTAAGCACAGAACATGATCCCTAGGCTCAGCAGAAACTATTAAGTCTGGGTTAGTATTTTTGTGCAAATTACTTTTAGAGATGCTCCCAAATTACAAAATAGTTGACAAATATAGAACAGGTTATCTTTTAGAACCTCATGTAATTGTGCAGGAACAATACAATATGCCCATTGATCAAAAACATTTTAAAAACAGGTTTAAAATTAAATGAAACAGAATCAACTAAAAAAATACTTGAAATAATTAACAATTTTAGCAAAGTTTCAGGATACAAAATAAATCCACATAAGTAATCAGCATTTCTTTATATTACCAACAAAGGTCAGCAAGAGATAGAAAAAGAAATTTCACTTAAAATAACTGTAGACAATATAAACTATTTGGAAGTTTACCTTCCAAGACAAACCCAGTATCTATATAAACACAATTACAAAACACTTTTCACAAAAATAAAATCAGATCAAAACAACTGGGAAAATATTAACTGCTCATGGGTAGGCTAAGCTAATATAATAAAAATGATAATTCTACCTAATTATTCAGTACCATACCAAACTACTAAAAATTATTTTATAGTGCTAGAAAAAATAAAAAATTCATCTGGAAAAAGAAAAGGTCAAGAATATCAAAGGAATTTATGAAAAAAAATGCAAAGGAAGATAGCTTAGTATACCACATCCAAAACTATATTATAAAATAGCAATTACCAAAACTATTTGCTATTGGCTGAGAAACAAAGAATGGTGAACCAGTAGAATAGATATAAGTACACAAGATAGTAATAAGTGACTATATTAATCTACTCTTTGATAAATCCAAAGACTTCAGCTTCTAAGATAAGAACTTAATATTTGACAAAAACTGCTAGGGAAATGAGAAAATAGTATGGCAGAAATTAGGCACAGCCCGACATGCCACACCATCAAGATCAAGATAAAGTCAAATCAGGTACATGATTTTAGTCGTTAAGGGTGATACCATAAGCATATTAGTAGAGCAAGGTAGTTTCCCTGTAAGATCTATAGAGAAGGGTATAACCAAATAAAAGATAGAGAACATTACATGAAATGCAAAATGGATAATTTTGATTACAATAAATTAAAAAAGGTTTTATACAAACAAAACCAATGCAACCAAAATTAGAAGGAAAGCAGAAAATTGTGAAACAATTTTTACAGCCAATGTTTTGATTTCATTTCTAAAATGTAGAGAACTGAGTTAACTTTATAAGACAAGTCATTCCCCAATTGATAAATAGTCAAAGGTTATAAACAGGCAGTTTTCAGATAAAGAAACTAAAGCTATAAAAAAAAAAAATGCTCTAAATCACTACTGATTAGAGAAATGCAAATTAAAACAACTCTAAAGTACCATCACACACCTATCAGATTAGCTAATATGATAGGGAAAAAAAAAAGATAAATTCTGGAAATGATGTGGAAAAAACTGGAACACTAATGCATTATTGGTGGACTTGTGAACTGATCCAACCATTCTAGAGAGCAATCTGGAACTATAACCAAAGGGCAATCAAACTGTGCATATCCTTTGATCCAGCAATACAACTAAGTTTGTATCCCAAAGAGATCACCAAAAAGGGGAAAGGACCTACATGTACAAAAATATTTATACCAGAACTTTTTGTGGTGGCAAAGAATTGGAAATCGAGGGGAATGGTTGAACAAGTTGTGGAAAATGAATGTAATGGAATTCTGTTGTTCTATAAAAAATGAGGAGGCAGGTTGCAGAAAAACCTGGAAAGACTTACATGAACTGATGTAGGGAGAAGTGAGCAGAATCAAGAAAACATTGTACAAAGAAACAGCATTATTGTATGATGATCAATTATGATAGACTAAGCTCTTCTACAGCAAAGCAATGGTCTAAGACAATTCCAAGGGACTCATGATGGAAAATGCTGATCATATCCAGAGAAAGAATAATAAGAGTCTAACTGATGATAAAAGAATATTATTTTCACTTTTTTTTCTTGTACCTATTATCTTTCATTCTGACAAAAGATGACTTTTTTCCCCCACAAGATGTTTAATGTGGAAATATGTTTAATACAATTATACATATATAATCTATATCTGATTATCTGCTGTCTCGGGGAGAGGGGAGGAAAGGAAAGGATGGAGATAATTTTGGAGTTCAAAATCTTACATAGTTGAATGGTCAAAATTATTTTTATATGTAATTGGAAAAAAATAAAATACTATTAAGTTAAAAAAAAGATTAAGTAAATCAAAAAAGAAAGGGAGAGGAGAGGAGGGATGGGAGTGAAAATTAAGATTGACATCTATTCAGAGGATTATACTGGCTAAAAAGAAGATAGAAGGGATAGTAGAGATGTGTAGGCTCCAGGATACCAAGTGGGAGACATAAACCAGCTTTCCTAAGGGAGCATTCCAGCATCAGGATGCTGTGCTGCAGCAAGAGAGCAATCAACCCACCACATGTACATCAATAAAAAAAAATAGAGAAGCTTTTCAGTAAGGAACAAGTGTCTGTGTACTGTATACATACGTGTATGTATGTATGTGTATACAAACAAAACACACACACATACTGCCTCTATATGGAAAAGAAGCAAACTTAAGTCTCCTGAATAACCATTTTGCAGTTATCACTAAAGGATCTCATCTCCCAGGTTTCTAATAAGCTGCTGTTCCAGAAGCTTATGAGGTCAACTTGACTGGTACCTTGGGGAGAGCTGCCCCAGTGAATTCCTGATTCCTCACATTCTTCAAGACTAGACTTTGGGAAATTTTCTTAGTTTGAAAAATATCTGCTACCTGGCAAAATAACTCCTGGCTATTGGTTTACTTTTAGAAAGAGGCTGAAGGGATCCCATCAAAACCATACTTTGTAGATAATAAATAAATATTGATAACTGAATAACTATTATGATAGCTTTTTTTTAACCTGACCTGTAATTTCTCCAATAGAGGGACTTCCTAGGGAAGAATTCCCTTTATCAGTACAGAGTGGCAACTGCTTTGCAAATTATAGGCTTAGTTATAGGCAATTTATAGGTTGGAGCACTGAGAGATTAAATACCTATGTAAGGCTATATTTAGTCTTTTTAAAAATTCTTTCAAAATTTTAAGGATATGTAACTTCATCAATGTGAGTACTCCCTCTATTAGTCATAAAAAGTTTGTGTCAGAGGTGGGATCTGAAATCAGATCTTCTTGGAGTCTACAACATCATGCTACATCTTCTGTGCTATCTTAATTACTAAAAAACAAAAATAAAAACAACCAGAAACAAAAACCAAAAATCAAAGAAAAAAACAACAACAAAAAAACCCCCACATCTTCCAAAGCTTTAAGGAGCTATAATTGAATTCAGTAGTGCAAGTATTTCTTCTGCCAGATTACTATCCTATAGCCAAAAAAAAACACATTATAGCCATTCTGGTAACTGGCTCAGATAAAATAGAGTTGAGCAATGGACAAATACTCAAAAGCCTTAGCAACTTGGTGGGATCCTTCCATGATTTACATTTCATTGGAATAGCCTCTGAGAATTCATGGTCACCTCCTCATTACAATTAGGTATAAGAGTAGGATTTCAGTTGAGACAAAAAAAAAAAAAAATTGTAGCAAAGATTTAAGAAGGGGAACCACAACAAAGGATGAAAGTTCTAATAAAAACTTGACTTAAAAAAAAATGATCCCAGCTCTAAAACTACAGGAAATGCCAGATAGGCATAACAAAACCCCCCAACCTCCCTATCTTCCTATTCACTTTCCTATTTGCATCTTCTTTGAGTCTGCTATGAATTCCTTTTGAAAATAATCATGTTCTTCAGTTCACTGAAAAATACTGCAACTCTGAGCATGGGGTTGGCTTCCCTGGAGCTGTCCTATTATTATTCTGTACATTCTAAACCCCAATGTACCATAGCATACAACTAGTCACTGCTTGATTTTAAGAACCAAGTTCATTGGTTACAGCAGGCAGATTAGTTTAAATAACTTGTGATGATAGAAATAACCTAGGATCATCTATTAAAATAAGATTCTCTTCCTCCACACCCCCAAGACAGTCTAACTTTTGAATGAGACTGCAAACATGAGAAAAGAAAAATTCTTCACACTATTAGTGCTCAATCAGATTTTTGAAAAGTAGGGTGACCAATAATCTGAGGGGAAGGAATGTATCCCAGAGACAAAACATTCAAGAGAGCCAAAGGATGAAGAATTCTTATATCTTGCTTATGAGCAAGAGAATACTCCTGCCATTACACTGGTTGGAATTTCACTTACCAGGATGGCAGACAATTTATGCTCCACACCAACTACAATATTTTGCATGAAGCTGGAAGGAAGGCTTAGACGCAGGGGTCCTCAAACTACGGCCAGCGGGACAGATGCGGCAGCTGAGGATGATTATCCCCCTCACCCAGGGCTATGAAGTTTTATTTAAAGGCCCCCCAAAACAAAGTTTTTGCTTTTACTACAGTCCGGCCCTCCAACAGTCTGAGGGACAGTGAACTGGCCCCCTATTTAAAAAGTTTGAGGACCCCTGGTGGACTATCTACTTACCCCCAAGGCTCATTAGAGCCTGTTGTTTTGCAGCACAGCTATAGTATGCTTAGGGAGGAAAGCATCAAGAATTTTTCTAGACAAACCTATGGTTCTCATCAATTGGATCAGAATTATCCAACAAAAGATCCCTTAGAAACTGGAGAACATTAGAATTACTATTGGCCTAAGAATTATACATTTTTCTGTCACAAAGTGACATATAAAAATATTTGATGAATAAGTAGAATGTGATTATTGGACATTTGTCTCAATAAAGAAAATCAAAATTTTATTGTAAATGTCAGGATAAGAACACCTTTCTTGTTCTCATAGCTTGAAGTCTTTGTTCACTCCCAGTTTATGGTTTGATCTTACATCAGTCCTTAAGGTACAAACCCAGTGTGGTCTGAGGCTTAATTCCCATTCTAGATCTCGAGTACCAATGATCTTTCTTAGGTAAGAAAAACACTTCCAAATGACAAAGAAACCCTAATGACTTATCAACAGATGTCAGGATTTTAGATCTAGAGTTGAAAGAGCCATAGAGGCTAAATAATCCACCCCTTCATTTCCAAGATGAAGAAACGGGGCTCCAAAGAGGTTAAAATTACTTGCCCAACAAACTCAAATAGTTTCAGGTGGGTTTTGAACCCAGGTCCTCAGATCCAGAGTCATTCTTTTAACCGAAGTGACTAATTGTTAAAAACCTGCAATGTAGATAGGCAACCAGAGGAAATAGAGCATCATGGATCCTGTATTTCCCACGGATTCTGACAAGCTTATTCTTAACCGTCAAAGAAAAGCACAGGCAATAAAAAAGGTAAACTTATCACCAATGTGAGGAAAATGAAGCAAAAATTAGGAGCTATTTTTTCCAAATGTATGCCAATAAATTTGACAATTTAATTGATATGGATGAATATTGCAAACATATAAATTGCCTAGATCAACATAAGAGGAAACAAAATATTAAATCCCATTTTAGAGAAAAACACAGGCAATTCAGAGCAGTAATCTGAAAATTAGGGAAGATGCTCTAAAGGTTATTGAAGATTCTTCTAAGATTCTTTTGTCTTTCTTCTAAACACAAAAGCTATGATGCTATCAGCAAAGCTACTTTAGATAAAGAAAAAAAAAAAAAGATCTAGTCTTTAGAAAATCTTAAGTGTTGTTGCTCTATCCTCCTTAAAGAGGACAGCCCAGGCAGCAGAGGCATCCAAGTGAGCACAGAGGGCTGGACTATACAGTAAGAAGACCTGACTTGAGGACTTTAGGACCTGAGCTAGCAGCACTTAACTTCTTGGGGCCACAATTTTCTCCCTAGTAAAGTGGGGATTATAATAACAGCACCAATCTCCCAAGGTGGTAGAAACCAACAGAAGAGAAAATATATCTAAATACTTTGTAAAAGTTACATAAATCTTTATTATTGTTATTACTACATTGCCTTCAACTGTATCCAAAACTCCTCTAGGATCTAAAAGAGCTCATTTAAAGATATACCCTCCTTCAAGGGTCCACAGAACTTTAAATTCAAAGTAGGAATTTTGTCCCACTCCCAGTAACAGTTTAAAAATCCTAAGAAATTCTGCAAAAGATCCTGGAAAGAACAAGATCCCCTAAACTGATTAATGGGGAGGAAGGGGAATCACGCATAGAATACATGGAATCAAACCACCAAGAATTTAACCAAGTGAATTGAATTAAGATGGGAGACTAGGAAAATACTGGAGTTAAGGTCAGAGGGCTCAAATTCAAATCCCAGCTCTGCTATTCAATAACTGTCACTATGGATAAATCTCTTCACCTCTTCTGAGACTGATTCCTTCTCGCTAAAATACTGAAACTGGAAGAGTTTGATCTCTAAAGTCCCCAATCTATGACCCTCCAGGGCTCTAAAATCATTAGCTCCTGGTCCTGTGCATCCAGGTCTTCAGAGAGTTCTTTTGACACTAAAGTCGGGTTCTAAAGCCTATGGTCCTGTGCTCTAGAGCCCCAGAAACGGTGACTGGCCCCCGGCCCTGAGTTTCAGTCCAGATCTCTCAACACTTCTCCTCTTAAGTCACATCCCGAGTCCCTGCTTTAAGCTGAGCTAGCATACTGCATTTCTGCAATAC
The DNA here is from genome assembly GCF_016432865.1 of Antechinus flavipes. Taxonomy (NCBI): domain Eukaryota; kingdom Metazoa; phylum Chordata; class Mammalia; order Dasyuromorphia; family Dasyuridae; genus Antechinus; species Antechinus flavipes. Next base: position 229,517,119 of record NC_067399.1, on the reverse strand, counting down.
GGACAGCGGGACGAACACAACCTCTGGAGACAGGATTTGGGCCCAAATTCCGGCCATGCCAGCCGGGTGATGCAGGTTTTTCACCTATAAATGAGAAGGGACCCAACTAGATGACTTCGCGGCCTTTTACGCTTCCGGAATCCAAACCTCCAGAAAATGCGAGGCGCAGCCGGACCGGCAGCGTCTTTCCTAACTCCCCGAGCCGGCCCCACTCCACTCTTCAAATCCCGGGCTAACTCCCTACAGGGGAAGTTGTCCCAGGAACGGCCGTAGCAATTACCTCGTTTGAATTCTTCCAGGACGGCATCCAGCTTGGTGTCATTGAAGACAAAGTGGAGCGGGTGATTGTAGAATCGGATAATGGTGCTGAGCGGGGTGCAGTCCTCCGGGTCCACGAAGGCCAAGTCCTTGAGGTAGAGCATATCCACTATATTGGAGCGTTCTTCCTCGTACACTGGGATGCGAGTGTAGCCGCTCTGCATGATGGTGGACATGACGCTGAAGTCCAGGATGGCCGAAGCGTCCAACATGAAACAATCCTTCAGCGGGGTGAGCACGTCCTCCACTGTTTTGCACCGCAGAGCCCCCTTGCTGAATTCCTCCCTTACGAACTCGTTGTAAGGGTCAGTGCCCCGGGCCAGATCCACCACACGCTCCCGCAGCCGGCCGCCTTCCTGGCGCAGGGCCAACTCCAAGAGCTTGCCCACGGGCAAGGCCACGGGGAAAGTGAGCAGAACCGCCAGGCGGGTGAGCCCCAGCGCGCGCGGCGCTAGGGTCAGGGCCCAGCGGCCGCTGACTGCTGCAGGCGCCACCTCGCCCACCAGGTAAACGAGGCCCGCGCTGCCCAGCACGGCGGGCACGGCTCTTTGGCCCACGGCACGATAGAGAAGCACGGCGAGCGCGGCCTGGGCAAGACTGGCCAGGAGCAGTAGTGCGCACAGGGCGAAGCTGCCCCAGCGCCGCAGGGGCTCCAAGCGCCGCGCTGCTGCCCGCTCCGCCTCTGAGCCGCTCTCGCGCAGCACCTGTACCTCAGCCGGCTCCAGGGCCAGGGCGCTCAGCTGCAGCCCGCGAGCCAGCGCCGCCAGCCCCAACAGCGCGGCAACCAGCAGACCCAGCGCCCAGGGCAATAGGGGCGCCTCCTCAACAGCGAGCGAGTCCCCCTCAGCTGTGGGCGCCCACCTCCCCTCGGGCCCCTCGCGGCTGCACAAGCGATAGCGCGCGCCCCCCGCGGGCCCGCCGGGCTCCACGCGCACCGCGAGCAGCGCCGAGTGAGGCCGCACGGCCTCGGGGTTCACGCTCAGGGGCGCGCCCGCTCCCCCCCCAGCGTCCCCCGATCCCGAGTCCCCTCCCCCCTCCGGGCAGTCCGCGCCCGCTGGAGCGAAGGCCACCCAGGGCCACGAGCGGTTGGCGAAACCGGAGCCGAAGAGCCGCAAGCGGAAGGCGGCTCCGGGCGCGGCCCGGACCACCCGGCCCCGGGCCCACACCGGACCCTCTGTCCCGTCTCCGTCCTCTTCCAAGCAGAAACCCAGTACCCGCGGGCCTGACGTGTCCCCCCCAGCAGCGCAGCCCAAACAGAGCGCGGCGAGCACCCAGCGTAGGCCGCCAGCCGCCGCCGCCGCCGCCGCCATCACCAGCCACCCCCCTCTAGGTCGCCCGCGCAACCTACTCCAGGGCCCCCGCCTCCCTGGGGCCAGTCAACGCGCCCATCCGCGCCCCTCCGGCCAATAGGAAACGGAGGAAGGCGGAGTATCAGGAGTAGAACTAGGCTGCGCCGCGTTGTAAACAAGATGGGAGCGGGGATGGAGGGGGGCGGGGCGCGTTGCGGAGTTTGGTTTTAAAGAGGTGACAGACTGGCACTGACCTCTAGGAAACGAGGTGGGTAGTGAGGAAGATTAGGTGCTAGTTTATTCTATTTATTTTATTTTCGTTTTGTTTTTCTTTTTAATGAAGAAGCACATTACCCTTTGATCCAGCAGTGTCTCTACTGGGTCTGTATCCTAGAGTAATCGCAAAAAAGGGAAAAGGACCCACGTGTGCAAAAATGTGGCAGCCCTCTTTGTAATGATAAGGAACTGGAAACTGAGTGGATGCCCATCAATTGGAGAATGGCTGAATATATTATGGTATATGAATGTTATGGAATATTACTGTTCTCTAAGAAACAATCAGCAGAATGATTTCAGAGAGGCCTGGAGAGATTTGCCTGAACTAATGCTAAATGAAGTGAGCAGAGCCAGGAGGTTATTGTACACAGTAACAGCAAGATTATGGAATGATTAACTATGATAGACTTAGCTCTTCTCAGCAATGCAGTAGTGCAAAGCATTTCCAATAGACTTGGGGTGGAAAATGCCATCCACACCCAGAGGAAGAACTGTGGAGACTGAATGTGGATGTAATCAAAGTATTTTCACTGTTTTTTGTTGTTTGCTGTTTCTTTCTTGTGATTTTTTCCCCCTTTTTTCTATTTTTTTTCCTGCACAATATGACAAATATAGAAAAATATTTTAAAATATTGTATATGTATAACCTATATTAGAGTGCTTGCTGTCTTGGGGAGGAGGAAGGGTAAGGTAAAGAGGGAGGAAATTTGGAACACAAAAAGCTTACAAAAAAGGAATGTTGAAAACCATCTTTACATATATTTGGAAAAATGCAATTTAAAAAAATGCAGAAGCATAGCATCACACATTTTGCCCCCATGCCTTTGTATAGGCTATCCATCCCTTATGCCTGAAATTCTCTCATCTCTGTGTAAAGTTCCTTTCGAGGCTTAATTCAAGTACCACCTCCTATTGGAGACTTTTCCTGACTCCCCCAATTATTAATCTGGTCTGACTCTGTGACCCCCATTTAGAGTTTGCTTGGCAAAGATACTAGAGTGGTTTGCCATTTCTCCAAGTTGTTTTATGGATTTGAACTTAGGTTATCCTAACTCCAAGCCAGGAGCTGTATTCCAGCACCCCATCTCTTTGCCCAGATTCCCATTGGAGACCCCTTAAACCGCAGTTTTAAGAACCTGGAAGTATATGGAGCAAGTTGATCAGCCGAAGCCTAACACTTCCCTCAGTCTTCATGTCAAAACATTTTAACCTTTAAAGGCAATGCAGTGTAAAATGTTAGTAAGCACAATTAAGAAGAAAAGTACTTCTGGCTTCTATTCAACTCTACCACTGATAAACCCTGTCATTATAAAGCCATAAGTTAAGAGCTGGAAAGGATCTTAAGGGTCATTGAAACCAATCCAGTCCTTTTATAGATGAAGAAATTAAGGCTCATTGTCCCAGAAAGAAGCAATCCCAGGAAGAGACCCTGAAAAATGAAGAAATAAGAATCCACAATCAGATTCACTAGTTGAAGAGATCATTTGAGTTTCATGGTCCTAGATCATTACCACCTCGCACACTACAGTCCTATACTTTTATTCTTCCTGTATTGCTTGGCATTTATTAGTTATGAATCATGGGATACAAGGCAGCTTAGTGTAAAGAACCTTAGATTTGGAGTCAGAAAACCTAGGTTGGAATTTCCAGCTCAGCTACTTAATGGCTGTATGACAATAGCTAGGCAAGTCACTTAGCTTCTCTGAAACTCAAGTTTCTTCATTTGTAAAACAGGGCTAATGACTCCACTACCTCTCCCCACAACTGCTATGAAGAGTGGGTTTTTATAAGCATAAAATGCCATGTAATTGTGAATAATGATAAAACTGTACTAGTAATACTGCTGAAGTGATCAATGGGCTTGGGGGGAAGGGGGGTCCTATGTTAGGGTGTGTATTCTGGATAAGACACTATTTAGATTGGAAACCCTGAGTGGTTCCAAAAAAGTGTGGTAGGAAATATAAGCTGGATAACTATTTTACAGGAATGTACTTTGGGAAGAAAACTGTCTTGTTAGGAAATGTTTGCTCATTGTTAAAATAATATAAACAAAATAATTGTTAAGACATCCATTTAAAAAAGATATGACCAGCTGGAGAAGATAGCAAAATTCTGCGAACCACAAATTTCATCTGCTACAACTGAATGACCATTGTGATTGGACACTCTTGGTTTTTTACTCACTGCCATCTATGTATGTAACAACATGCATATCACAGGATATGTTCGGATTCTGGTCAAACAAATTAATTCTCTAGGACCAGTGAAGAGACTCCTAGAAAATCCTGAATGGACCTTTGGTCCTTCTTGTCATGACAGCAAGGAGAAAGGATGCTGAATCAGCGCAAAGAAACTGCCAGCTTTTCTTGCCTTGACTTTTCCTGTAAAGCAACTAGTGAGCTTATTCTCAACTGTCTATGAGGTATTGTGTGGAGAAGGGATGTGTGCTTTCCTCCTATACACACATGGAAAATGAACTCAAGTAGGAGAGCTTTTATCTGGACCTTTGGCTGATTGGTATTTGCTTTTTCGAAAAAGGTAAATTATCAACCTCTGTTGCTGGGATTTAAAATCTGGGTAAATATCACCAAATTGCCTATTAGAAGTGTGTATCAGTAAATTGTAATCCCTTTCTCCCATCAGATTGCTTCTTGGCTGATCATGAAATCCCATTGGATTGCTTCTATTACATGATCAGCCAAGAAGCAATCTGATGGGAGAAAGGGGTCACAATTGGGGAGAATAGAGTTTTATGTAGCTAGGACTACTGATATCCTCTGAAGAAGCGAAATATGTTCTTGTCTGGCCTATGGATCCCTTGCCTCCAGGCACAGTAGGCTTGACCATTTCATCTCTTGAAAATGCTGATAAAACAGTGTTCATCCATACACTGATGTGGGAAACTGGGGAAATGTGTAGCTAATATCCCAGTCACTAACACAGGCAATGTGTGACATTAGCCAGGACAAGTAGTAGCATCAGGTTTACTGGTAAACACACTCCTGATACGCAATTTGGTGATATTTGTTCAGATTTTGACTCCCAGCAAACCTCAAGGTAGAAATATTGAGGCTTGAAGCCAACCTTGAGCCTAAGAGGTCTGGGTTCATTAAGTAAACTACCCGACTGCAAGGGGACTCTTATCAAAGATGACAAAACCATTATTGAGTCCATTTTTACCAGATGTTATACTGGGAGTGTCCAGACCACTTACATATGTCCAAAGTACCTCAGAGTGGAGAAGGGAGTGGGTAAAGTGTGCCAATCTCTATAGGCCCCAAAGGAGTTCCTTATGGTTAGAGAAGTCATTTTTCTCTTAATCTGATTCCCCCAGAAAAACTATAAGAGAATATTAGGGGCTTAATATGTAAGATTATCTAATATTAGTAGGAATTTAAAATGTCATTACCCACAGACTTTAAAGAATCCATCAGTTTTTTGGAGATGGTAACTCTGGGTCCACTACTAACTCCTTCCTCTTATACCAGCCTCCAGATCTGCCTCTTTGTTCTTATCTCTTGTACCTGGACATTAGCCCGTGTTTCCTTCTTGATTTCCTTAATTATGATCTCCACCCCTTCTTAGAAGCATCTTGGAATAGACCTTTACAGGCTGAATACTTATATGAAGCAAGGTTACCTTCATTATATTATATCCGGAGGACTTGCCTCCAAATACACAACTTGTAAATTGTCTTAAGAAAGTCTTTCACCTGACCCTGGATTCCTTATCCAAAGATATGGTGTTCCTGGGATTATATTCAGAATTGGAGGATTAAGCTCTATATTTCCCAAAGCTGGCAAATGACTAAGCCAAGATTAATTACAGAACCAGAGTTAAAAATGTGCATCTTCTCACTCCAGATCCAGAGCCATGCAAAGATCAGAATGTTGGAAAGACTTTGGTGGAATGTTAGAATTGCAAAGGACCTTAGAGATCTTCTGTTGTTCAGTCATGTCTGAGTCTTCATGCCAAAGATATTGGAGTGTTTTGCCATTTCCAGCTAATTTTACAGATGAGACTGAAGCAAACAGGGTTCAGTGATTTGCCCAGGGTCACATAGGAAGGATCTGAGGCTAGATTTGAAATTGGGAAGATGAGTCTCCCTGATTCCAGGCCTGATACTCTATCCACTGGTCACCTACCTGCCCCAGATATGTTCTGGTATAAGTCATTCATCCATCTTACAAACAAGGAAACTGAGCCCCAAAGAGGGAGGGATGGTGACTTGTCTGAGTCACAGAGATAGTACACAGCAGAAATGGGGACCTGAAACCAAATCTTCTGATTCCAAACCCGTGCCAATTATATCATCTGTCTCCTCTCCATCTTGAGTATAATCCTGTTTCCAATCATGCTAATACTTAATTACCCAACGGATCCAGAATACCTGTCCTGTCACTGGGAATAGAATTAATAAAAGAAAGAATCCATCTGTTTTTCTGAGAATGTTTGTCCCTTGAACTTTCAGAGTTCAGAAGGATTTCAAACCCAATGAGATTTATACAGATGTTTCATTTTTATTCCCAATCAAAAATAAATTCCATATCTTGTTTAGCAAATATCACCAGCTTTGTGACAAAAGACACAGACTCAAAATGAAACAGCAAAACTTCCCGAGAGTCAAAGTTATAACAATGGCAAAAAAAAAAAAAAAAAAATCACAAAAATATACAAATTAAAATCTCGCACAAAATAAATAGGAGTTATTTGCAAAGTTGGATATGACCTGTCTATTGCATTTGGATGCTGTCTATGAAGGTCGCTTTCAGTTTGTGGGAAGAAGCAAAAAAAAAAAAGGACAATTCCAGTATGTAATTCAGGCCCAGGAATAAAGCGCATAGAAGAAAAGGCAAGGTCAGGTTGTGGGAAGTTGGAAAGTTCCTCCTTCCTCCAGTAGAAGGAGGAAGTTTTTGGACCAGAAACATTTGGGAATGCTGCCTGACCATCAGCAGGAATATATTGTCCAGAAGTTGGGAGTAAGGAGCATCTGTTGGCAGTAACCATATGTTTAAAAAGAGGTAGGTGTGGAAGTATGTGTGATCTGCCTCGTTCTATTCAACACACATCCATTTGGTTCAGACCAATGAATTTTGCTTACCCTGGCTATACCATAGGATTCCCTTGCATTTTTAACAGGTCTCACAAGAACTCAAGTCTTATCACTTCCTGATTGAGGATGGTCACAGTTGCTCCTGGAGAATTAAGGTAGTATTTTCCCACAAAAGGTCTGGTGACTGCCAATCTATGGAGGTAATTTACTCTAGTAGGACAATGAATGATGCAAAACTGGGGAAAACCATGCCCCCTTTGTTTTCAGATGACCCAAAAAGGGGCAGGCATCCGTTGACACAAGATATTTCTTGGTCCCAAGAGATGGGATTCTTTAGGCATCTGGAGATCAGAGTACCTGAGGGTAGGACTCTGTTGGTTGGGAAAAAAAATAACACCTCAAAGAAACCGTTTCTATTTTTCATATGGTTGTTGGGCCCTGGTTCTTTGTTCCTCTTGAACAATAGGTAATGAGCAACTTGGTCCCAAGGCATCCTCAATAAGAAAATCTAGAGTTCTAGGACAGGGCCAAAAAAAAGAGACCTGCAGAGAGTTTTGGGGAAAGACTTGAACTTCAGGGTTACAGTACCATTAATAACATCCATAGAATTCAGGATGATTGTCTTAGAGCAGGAATATCCAGACAGGGCTTTGTAGATGGTACAATTAATTCCCTCCCTGAAAGAAATGCAGAAGCTGTTGAGCAAGGAAGAGCATTCAGCCTTCTGTTGCAGTGTAACCAAAAAGGGGAGCTCATCCATCTCACAGTTCTCATCTCCAATCCTTAGAGGGAAGGCTGGGGGGGTTTGCCCTGGTAGAAGGATAAAACTGGATTGAAAATAGGGAATATTGAAATTTTAGATGGCTTCTCCCAGGTCAGGAGTCTGTCTTTGACTTGGCTTCTAAAGAACTTGTTGTCAGCAACACAAATACCCCTGAACAATCTCTGTTCTTCCCATTAGGGCCATGACTTTGGTTCAAGAAAGGAAAGGGGCGGATATTAATGACTCTGGACCCTAATACTTTTCAGTTCTCATCGTAACGGGGTCAGAGTAAAGGGTAGTTGCAGGGGAGCTATATAATCAAAAGGCATGAAAGTTATGACCCAGTTTACTAAATATACCATGGAGCCATTCTGCACAACTCAAGGAGTTCTGGATTCAGGAAGATTCTGGACCCTGACTTTATAGAAGCTCCCCTCCATAGCTTCATTTAATGCATCCTTGATCAAAAATGCAATCAGATGCCAAATGTTGACCATTCAGAAGCACTCATCTTCCCCAGTTCTCAGGAGTAATCCCTCAGTCACATGCCTAGGTAATTCTATCTAAAGATATTAAGTTTCTTGCCTGATATATAGGGTATTATCTCCTTTCTCTAGCAAGCCCTCTAGGATGTGATTCATCAAGAAGGCCTGGGCAGGAGGCAGGTGGGGGTCCCTGAGTCAGGGAAAATAAGCTAGAAGCTCAAGCTAAAGGGAAGGGGATTATGGCTATTGCTTCCTGGGGGAGATACCTCAGGTGAGGCAGTACCCCAACTTTTTCTTTAAAAAAATTTAATAAAAACTCCTAACCCCATTATTAACCCAAGCCTATCCCACCCTCTCCCCAAAGTGAAATTTAGAAAGAGCAGCAATGAGCTTTCTTTAGAAATCCTCTCAGTTTAAAAAACAAAATCCTTGCCCCTTCCTAATTGTTCCAGGGATCTGCCCCTGGGCAGTACTACCCAGGCAATCCTACAGAAATTCCAGGAAACTGCTATTCCCTGGAAATTCTGCTAAGGCTCCCTGTGGAAAGGCAAAGCCTCCTCCCTGCCTAAAACAAGCTGGGGAACATCTGTTTGGAGAGCCAGACAGGTTATCAAAGGGGTGGCTGGGGCCATGGTCCCCTGTCTGCTCTGCTCCCTCTGTGGATGTGGGCCCACTAGGGAGGCCCCCAAGGGATTGATAGGGGGCCCCGGGCCCCCCTGTCACATGGGGCTCTCATGGGAGTTTTGAAAGGTTTTGTTCTGGAGAGAATTTTGCTCATGGAGAAGGCTTGTAGTCTCATCAGTCATCTGTAGCTCCACCTTCTCTAACAATATGCCTTCAGAAGTGAGGTTGTCTATAGGAGTCTGGGGGCTGCTCTCCATTCTTGAGGCCATCAATCCATTCTGGTACTGCTGCCGTGTGATCTGCAAGGGGAAAGAGTCAGAGTCATGGAAAGCAGAGATCTAGCTGATAGAACAGATGGGTAGATTTCAAGGGAAAATGAGGGATGGAAAAGCTAATCAAGAATGAAGTATAGTCATTTAATAGAAAAAAATAACATCTTGAGACTAGAAAAGGACAACATAGACAAAGAAATCCACGTAGCCTGATCTAGCTGGGCAGGGGAAGGAGGAAGCCCAAGGAGATATGCACGAAGTGCTAGACTGCATGGTCCTTACCTTAACATACTGCAGATCTGTAAGAGCCCGGACACTGAAGTCTGAGACATACTGGGTTCCTGAGTTGCTGGTGGCAGCGGGGGACACACTGGTAATCAAATTATCTGTGCGCTCTTGATAGTTGACAGAAGGTGAACGGCTGAGGCTATTTGGGTAGGACGCGGAACGGTCTGTAAGCAGAGTTAGAAACATCAAGACCAGGATTTTCTCTTATCTCCCAATCTTATTGTTAGCAGACAAGAAAGCAATGTCAATTTTGTCTACCCCAAGGAATTCAACTCTTCCATGTCCATGGGACTCATTGCTAAAAATCTCCCATAATTACCACATATATTTGTCTTCCCAAAATGAACAGGATAGAGTTCTCCAAATCAGACAAAAAGCATCTGGAAGGTCTATTATCTTTGCAGAAAGTCCCCAAGGTGGATTGATATAACTATAGATTCCACAGTATGCACTCTGGCCTCTAATGATAAGTATAGAAAGCCCACTTTTCCTTTAAGCACAAAGCTCTAAGGACAGACAACAAAAACCAGTCTAACCGTGAATCCCCCAGTCCTTCTAGAGAGTCACATTGAAAGAACCTAGAGAAATGAACAAAATCACTTCAGCAACATGGTCTAGCTAAGTGTCCTTCTGACCACCAGCTCATACCAGTATGATCTATGAGGCAAAAACAAATATCTCAGATTTGTGGGATCTCAGCCATCATCTCTCCAGAGCAAAACACGTTATGGAGGGATGGAGGCTTTGGAAATGCCTCATTTTATACATAGGGAAAATGAGACTCATAAAGGTTGAGTGGCTCAACCAAAATCATACAACTAAGAAGTAGCAGCCACAGGATCAAAACCTATCTAGACCTTTGTTTTATATGTATTACAGCTTATAATGGGAAATGAGTAGCATTAACTAATCAATTTAAATCTGGTTGAATTGGTTAATTCAATCTCTATTTCTGCATGCCCAGGTTATAACAATTACTGACATTTATACAAAGCAAAGTTTGCAAAGTGCTTGACATAAATTACTTCATTTGAATGTCACAACAAGCCTGAAAAGTAGGCATTATTCCCTTTTTACAAACTGCGGCTCAAAGGTTGATTGCTTGGCCCAAGTTAGTAAAAGAGATGAGGTGTAAACTCAGAGCTTCTTGATGCCAAGTTCAATGGTCTGTCCTCTAGGCTAGTAGTTAAAGTGTGACTTCTTTCATGGATAGCTACAGAAGAACTACCAGAGCTTTTAGCTTTCAAATCACTGGATGAGAAAGTGAAAACTACTTTTCCTACTACCTGTTTCTACCCTTTTATTGATCCAACTTAGTTCTACCCCTTTCCCAGAAACCATCCTTTTATTCATTCTCTAGGATCAGCCAGACTGCATTATAGATAAGAGTTCTGGGTCTGGAGTTGGGAAAGCCTAAGTTCAAATCCAGCTTCGACACTCATTATCTCAGTGTCCCTGGGCAAGTCGCTTCATCCTGTTTGCTTCAGCTCCTCATCTGTAAAATGAGCTGGAGAAGGAAATACTAAACCACTTTGGTATTTGGTATCTTTGCCAGGGAAACCCTAAATGAGGTCACAAAGAGTCATACTGAAATAACAAACAATAACAACAATTCATTCCCTATTATTTCTCTTACTCAGAAACAAATCTCCTATGCTGTAACTTCCCCAGGCTCCTTTGGAACTCGCCTTCCTCCTAGACATCTTCCTCATGTCTTTTCTATCTTGAGCTGTCTTTTTCTGCAAGGGATCACACACATCTTAAAGATATCCCTGGTTCTCTTCTCTAGCACTAGTTGGACAGTTCTCATGGCCCCAGAGACACCAGGCCTAGATGCTGAGGTAGCATGGGGAGGCAGTGTGAGGCTCTTATTAGCTGTATGATTCTGAGTAAATCACTTTTCTCTCTCTGTCTCAATTCCTTTCTCTGTAAAATGATGTGATTAAGATCCAATAGCCCCTTCTAGCTAGAAATCTAGCTATAAATATGTAATCCTATTATCTTCCCCTCAACTACCATCTCTTAGCAACTTCTTTGATGTTCACTCCATCAGTACACTCTACATCATCCTAATCAAATCCTTGTTGCTGTCACCTATCAGATAACCTGGGTATTCTTCCTTGCCTCTCAAGGTGCTCAATACATGCCCCCATAATTTCCTCCCTTCATCTCAGCTCCTACTGGCTTACAAACTTCACAATATACATAATGCTAGCCTCTCCGACATCTTGGCCTTCAAGTTCATCATTCCCTTCAGCATCAAGGGATGAAAAGTTTAAGATAAACTTTTACCCAATCTCAGTTACTCAAAGTTAGGCATAACTTAAATTTCAGCATTTCCCATCATTGTGACATCTCCATGATTTTAAACTCTGTATTTCTATTCTCTAGTCATAATCTCCTATATTTTAATTTCTCTATTACATTCCTTGTTTTCACAGAATCTATAATCTTAAACTGTTCCTCGTCTCCTAGCCTTGATCTTATATTTAAAAACTACTTAAACTATGCAATGTTATTGTCCTTTGTTCTGGACTCCCTTGCACCCTTGACCTACTCCATCCCACCTGCTGCCACTTGCCATCCACACTCTCATCAAATTCCTGAACTCCTCATGAAGGAAGTCATATCAACTAGCACCACTATGCTACTAAGATCCACTACAAATTCAAGTTATTAGATCTCAAATGGATACTTAAATTTGCATGACAACTCTTTTGCTCTTGCTGACCAACCTTCTAACACCCTCTCCATCTCACTGGTTCCAAACCTCTTCTTTCTTCAATTTTTCAAAGTGAAAACATTTCCTCTGATTCCTTTTGAACTATCATCACAAACAAGCTCAACTCTGGTCTTTTTCAGCGTCCTTTCCTTTACCCTCCTGCCCATTTGTGATCTCTGGAATGCACTCTGTTATTAAACAAATAAAAAATATTTCTTTCCATATTCTTTCCATCATCTGACATTTATAGATTCTCTCTGGACTGTATCCTTACCTAGCCTCACTCCATCTCCCTAGCTCCTCTGTCTCAATACTCTGGACCACCTTGCTATCTATCTATCCATTATTATCCTATTCAGATCCTGGCTACTATTATCTTGATCAAATTCTTCCTCTCCATTCCAGTCTCTGTCCTAATATTGAGGGAGTTTAGCATATATTACACATGCCCTTGAAAACATTCTGGAGTCCAACCTCATCAGTTTTCTCAATTCATTTGACCATAGCTACTCATAGGGATGGTCAAACCCTAAATTTCACTATCATAAATAAGTGTACTGCCTTTAGGGATAATCCTGGACTCTGAAATTCATCTCTGGTCATCACTTCCTATCCTTCATCTCTTCTGCCACGTTTCCCCAAAATGTATTCCTCAATTCACTGTGCAGGGCTCCCTGTTGTTCTAAGTCACTCCTACTTGCTTTTGGGTCCACTTCCTTGCTTCAGTGCGACCTTCAGTGCACAAACCTGTGCTTTAAGCCTTTGGCAGTTGTGTGGAAGACAGACTGAAAAGGAGATCCTTTAAGCAATTCCAAGGCTATTGTAGTAGTACAGGTAAGAAGGGAAGAAGGTCTCTCTTAGTATAGTAATCATATGAATGGGAAAAAGAGTATGGATCTAATAGAAGCTGTAGAAGTAGAATCAATAAGACCTGGCAAGTGATGGATTTTATGGGGTGAGGGCGATTGGGTAATCAGGAATGACCTGCTTGTTGCAAAGCTGAATGCCTGGAAAGAGAGGGGTGTTCTTGGCAGAAATTGGGAAATTCTAGTACAGGGCTCAGTTCTAGGGTAGGATTCCTAGAAAAAAAAAAAAAGCTACTTATGCCAATTTTTTATAAGAAATGAAGGCAGATTGAAAAGGATTTTGAGAATTGAGTGAGAAAAGAGGAACTAGAAATTAGCATAAGTAGCTTTTTAAAGGAATTTGGCTGTAAAGGTAGAAAAAGAAGTTTTGGAGACTTTTGTAAAAGATAATCAAATAAGGAGGAATAAAAGAATGGTCTTGGCACAGTGGGAGTACATTTGGGCTATCTAATGACTGTCTGTAGAATGTCTAGTTCTGTCTGAGATTTCTCAAGGCATGATGATCATCAGTAGGAGAAGGGGCAGGCGATCCATGAGTTGAATTGGTTAACTATAGAGTCACGATTGATTGAGAAGGGAAGAAAGAGGAACAAGAGAAAGATAATAATAGTTTGGAAGAGTATTGAAGAATTAAGAGACTTGAGTCAATGAAAGAGATAAAATGCAAAATAGGAAGAGATGGAAGAATGGAAAGTTATGATTAGATAGAAGAATTTCATAAGTCTTTGTCACGGTCAACTTGGTCAACTCTTAGTTGAGTGGAACATCAAGAGTGAGACTGTCTCTGTGTGTGGCTGTGATTCCAGAAGTAGGACATGTGGGGTAAGGAGATTGTAGAATTAGGAGGTCTGGGTATCTAAGGAAATAGTAATATGCTGTAGTCTCCTAGTATCTGGACAGAATTTGGGGCAGAGAAGAAAACTGTGAGCCAGGTAATGAATTTAAGAGAAAAGAAAAGAATGTCTTGAGAGTCAGGGTATGACTGCTACCTGGATGTGTGCTGGATGACATATTTAGATAGACTGAATCTTAGAGAAGGGGCAGTTGCTGAGTGATGGAAGCAGAAGGAAAGTCTGGAAAAAAGCAATAGGAAGCAAGGAATACTGCAACTCTCAATTCAGTAAAGGTTAAACTTGAATTGGAAATTAGTGGAAATACTCAATTATATACTATTCTCTGTTCTTGTACCCCTTTGTCCCATCAGCTACCATGCATTACTAAATTATACCTTGGGTTATTCCCATCATCACCCTTCTTTGTTCTTACTGGAAAGTTACAAAACAAAGTTGGACAAAGTTAGGCAACCATGCCAAATAGGCCTATTTCACATTATTTAATCTCAAAGAAGTCCTCACTACTATACAGCAATTCTTTTTATTCTTTGCTGATTAAGTCTCCTACTTCCCTTGCAATAATTGTAGAGATTTCTTTCTTTGCTGTGACCTTATATTATGCCTACCATGAGGGCAGCTATCTACAGAAGGGACGGTAACAGTAAAGAGATCGGCTATCTTTCTGACCATGTATCTGGAAAGTAAGAGAACCTTCCAACACTTATCAAACCTGATGACTACCATACATTTCTGGTGATTCACTTGGCAATACATCACAGCAACACAAGTAACCCAGAAAGCAACTCTTTGGATTAAGTTCTGAAAGAAATTGAAGACCATATGGGTACAGATAGTATTTTAACTACTACCAACTGAAGTTAGGCACTTCTAAGAAAAGAGCAGATTTGGGAAAATGAAGAGCTGGTTAAGAGGATAGTATCTGAGACCTGGAGACTATATGGCCAACAATCATAAAAAGGACAAATAAATTATAATATGTGACCATAAAGGAGTATTTGTACCACAGGAATTACAAAAGTGAAGAATTCCAAGAAATATGAAAAGACATTTATTAAGGGATACAGAGTGACTAGAAAAGATGAAAAAGAACAACATACACACTAATTACAATATTGGAGGTAACAGTGATTATTAGAACATTCAGTATAATAAAAACGTATTTGCCTAAAATCTTGAAAATACAATCTAGAGGGTTTTAAACTGAAAAAGAAGGGAAAGATAACTGCTTACAGCTAAGTATCAAAGTAGATAAATATCTACAACACAAGAAGAATAAAGATGTCCAATTATTTTTAGAGACAGAACTTATAAATAAACAACTATGACTGGAATAGAATACATAATCAAAGAAGGAACTGAGAAAACCACAAAAGATAAAATACTTTTGGTAATGACGTATTGAAAGGCTTTTGCATGAACAAAATCAATACAACTAGAATAAGAAAATGTCAAATAGAAAAAGAACAATCTTTGCATCAAATACCTCATGAGAAGGAAAAGGGAAAAAGACTGATGTGGAAACTCTTCAACCAATTCAGGGATAAAAAACCTTTGTAATACAAGATGGAAGCAAAGGAAGGTAATATAGGATGAATATAAAAATATGGTATGATCCTATAAAAAGTGTCAGGTATACTGAAAGTCAGTATAATCTGAGCCTGGAGGAAAATATCAAGGAAAAGAAAATATAACTTAAAAAAACCCTTTTGGGGAAAAAAAAAAGAGAGGATCAAAGAAAGGATACTGCATAAAGTAAATGAGTCAATGATAATAAAATATAAGCAACTTGAGAGACAGGGCTATTTAATATCTTTGTATCACTGGTGCCTCATACAGTGCCTGGTGTACAGCAGCTCATTTAATAAATATTGTTGAATTGAATAGTAATTGATGATGTTCAGCTCAACTACTTAACTATTATCTTGCTTCTGTTTTCTCTGAAAAATGGAATAATACTTGAAAGGACAGAACAAAAATCAAGAATGAGTTGGAATCCAAAATAGGCCACGAAAGTACCTAGTTGGCCTTGATGAGTTTAAGTTCCAAGGTCCAAATGAACTAATCTGACTCTTTCTAAGGGTCATAGTGTTCTATGATTCATAGTTACATAGTAGAACCAGAAATACATCACTGCTCAGAAGATAACTTTGGTATGGAGTAAATTGAGTGTTGTTGCTAGAGGAACTGTGAAATTTCCCAATGCAATCACCATCACTCTCTCTGTTATGCCTCCTGGGCTCAGTTCACAGCCAGTTAGCAAGGCCCAAACCTGAAGCAGGAACTGATGGATCAATTTAAGGATTATATAGTCAACTATATGTAATTAACTAAGCAATATGGATTCTTTACTGTCTTGGATCTTTTCTCCATAGATTGCTAGGTTAATTTCTTCAAAGGACATGAATCTCACAGAAAAGATCCAAAAGTGGTTTGATTGATGCAATTAGTACAGTATCATTTGCAAATGTGAGTAAGTAAAATACCTGACCATGTTTTCAAGAATCTCTCTTCTATTCAGTCTGCACAGGACATCTTCCATTACCTTAACATTAGTGAGCACTTTTTAATCAGGTACACTTCTCTATTTTATGCCTTAAATAATATTTTTTTGGTAATCAAAAGATGATTAAACAATTTTCTCTATGATTACCATCATGGAAAGTTGTATGATTTTAAGACATAAAAAGGCCAAACCTTAAAATACATATATATATAGGTCTTTATATCTGTGTGGTTTGCTACTGAATCAAACTTTTCTGTAATCAACAAATTATAACCACAGAGGAGGTCTTGCATTCAAAGTGGCTTATCTTAACAGAAAGGAAGTGATTGTTCACAAATGTTGAAGTCATTTCCAAATTGGTTTATCCACAAGAAGTCAGACCAGAAGGGTCAAAATCAGTACCAAATTACACTGGTAAAAATGAAAAAAACACTATATGTAATTACTAACTAAAACATGATCCATGTCTGCTTTCTCATCTCATTGGTCTAGGTACATATTGAAGATATCCTTAAACAAAGTATAAAAAGGGAATAAGCTTCCTACAGATCACTTTCTACAATAAATCACATCTTCAACAAAAGCATTCTTTGTATAATTACTTTAACTCTAATAGTAACAGTTTTCAATCTAAATCAAACTTCAAATCTAAAATATCTACATTCTCTAGTTAGCTCAAGAAGGAAACTCTAGGTGAGTAAATGGCTTAGGGGATGGGAATAGAATGAAGAAAAAGAGGAACTTGAGAGTATTTGAGATTACTTTTGAACCTTACTATGTCCTCTGTATTATCTATTGCTCCAAGCTTTATGTCATCTGCAAATTTGCTAAGACAAATTTGTAGTTTCCATGAAAGCTTATTTTAAACATTTCCTATATGAGGCCTTTCTTGATCCCCGCCTGTAATTATTAGTGTATCCATCTCCACCTACCAAGATCTTGTAACTCTGTCCACCAGTGAATATAAGGCTGAAGGACTGGTCCTGAGTCACAAACAGTACTTGAAGCCCGGTCTTCCTGGGTTTAGGAATAGCTGTCTAACTGCTACACCATAACACATCTCCATTTACTTTGTATAGACATGGCTGTGCATTTTATCTCTACCTAAAGAATATAAACTCCTTGAGGGCAGGATCTATTTCATTTGCATCTTATATCCCAGCACTTAGCACAATGTTCAGAACCTATCTGGTGCTATGATCAACTGAGCAACCTGCAAATTTGATAAGCATCATTCATGCTTTCATCCTGCACTGATCCCTATAATACCTCACTATATATGTACCTGTCTCCAACTTGGCATCCAAGCATTAATTATATTATTTCCTAGACCATATTACTTTTCTTTGTCCACATAATTTGATGAATGACTTTGTCAAATGTTTTGCTGAGATCTAGGTAAGCTAGCTCTATAGAAATATAATAAGCCTGTCCAAAAAAAAAAGAAAGAAAATAAGTTTAGTCTGTCATGATCAGTTCTTAATTTTCAAAGATCACTGAGCAAGATGATCTTTGAAAATATCACAGGCAGGGGCAGCTAGGTGGCACAGTGAATAGAGCATCAGCCCTGAAGTCAGGAGGACTTCAGTTCAAATCTGGCCTCACACATTTTTAACATTTCCTAGCTATGTGACCCTAGGCAAGTCATTTAACCCCAATTGCCTCAGCAAAACAAAACAAAACAAAACAAAAAACCCAAAAAACAGAAACAAAAAATAGACCAAGTCTTACATATTCAATCTTATTAAGGTCAGGAGGACCTGAGTTCAAATCTGGGTTCACACACTTAACACTTCCTAGCTATGTGACCCTGGGCAAGTCACTTAGCCCCAGTTGCCTCAGCCAAAAAAAAAAAAAAAAAAAAAAGGAAAAAGAAAAAAGAAAAAAGAAAAGAAAATATTACAGGCAACGGCCTAATGACTATCTATGTTTGTTCTTTCAAGACCCAATGATATGTTTCATAGTTATCATGGACAGCATCAACTCCCCATGAGCCATTTTACTTCCATCTTATTCTATCTTAAGATCTTTTTTCTTGTCAGAAAATATAAACGCAATATCACATCTGAGAGTTGTGCCTTCAATCAGTCATCTACTCCAAAAAGCTGTCCTATGCCCTCTCTATCCACCATTTTTCTCCAATATTTTATAGCTTAAAAAAAAATTTCTGTTCATCTCAGATTTCTTTTCCATTCTCAGCTCATTCTGTATTTTAGCACTCCTGACAATTTAATAGGACCATGGCAGGCTTTTGTATTCATTCTTGTCAGTCCTTGGTCTCATCTTTTGTGCATGGCTTTTACACATCTAAATTGGCTGATGAGTTCCTCTACATTTATACCAGTCTCTTAAAATCATCAATTCCTTTTCTTCCATATGAGAATTGTTTCTTTCTCTGTCTTCAGAATTTCATTCACGAGAATTTTCCATCCTTCCTGAACAGACTTTCCCTGTAGGATTTTAGGTAGAATTTAGGTTAAGCTATCTCTGGGTCCTTTGTAATCCACTTTTCCAAAATCTAGGGTTCATGTCAGACTGCCCAACTCTTCTTCTGTATCACAAACTCTTTAAAACAGATTAGTCACTTACCCCTGAGGTTCCCATCATTTCCACCCAAGCAACCAGTTCTTTCTTGTAGGTCTGAATCAGGTCCAGAATAGAAGTTTCCCTTGATGATTTCTCCACCTTTTGAAGGATGAAAGCATCGTTAAAGAAAGTCAAGAAATTATTAGTGGCTCAGCTTTTGGCAGAAGAAGACAGCTCCGACAGATTTCTGGGTAACTGAAGTCCCCTGTCACTGCCACCATGACAAGCTTGTGATCTGTACCACTGATTCCTCATCCTTTTTCCTTCTGCTGTATAGGTAGACTGTAGGATCAATACTTCAATGTTATCACTTCTGCTCTGCTTCCCCCACTCTTCATCCAAAAGCTACCATACTTCCTTCTTTGGTTCCTAGATTTCCTCATGTAAGTATACTTAATATAGAATGCTAGTCTGTATTACTACCACCTTGAGTACCATGTCTCCTCAGATCTTGATGGTATCAAGATCCTGGATCCAAGAGCACTGGGAATAGTGGTGTACCCCAAACTACCCGACCTGCTTCTTTTCTAGGCCCTGTAGACATCAGTGAGGAATCTTTCTCACTGCCTCCAACAACAATTTCTGACCAATTGCTACTAATAGACAAATAGGCACAACAGCCCTGGGAATGGCAGCTCCTCAGACTGCCAATCCTGCTTCCAGCCAAGCTCCCACAGCTAGTAGCTGAAAGCTGGCTCTTCTGCCATTCACATGGCAGGTAAATCAGCCTAGCTGAAGGAGTAAGGCATCCTGAGAGACAGAAAGCAACACGTACCAGGCAGGTCAAATCACCACCAAAACTTGAACCATCATTTCTAATGGAAACACACCAGGGACCCTGAACCAAAGGGTCTTTGGAATAGCAATGCCTCTAACTCAGACCTTCTGCTGTCATCCTAGGAAACATCTGTACAGTAGCC
Organism: Antechinus flavipes; assembly: GCF_016432865.1. Taxonomy (NCBI): domain Eukaryota; kingdom Metazoa; phylum Chordata; class Mammalia; order Dasyuromorphia; family Dasyuridae; genus Antechinus; species Antechinus flavipes. The sequence goes on along the minus strand of NC_067399.1, from coordinate 229,497,300 downwards.
TAGCAACAGTTCTCTTTATGCTACAGCCATCTACTAAAGACCCAGAAAAGAGAGTTCCTATTACTGAAGACCTGGGTACTTTCATATGATTGAGCATCAGGAACTGATAGAATTTTTTCAGTGGAAATGACATTAAAGAAGCAGCCTTACCACCTGCTTTGCTCCAGAATCCTAAGGACCACTGGCCTTTTCTATAAAAATTGCAGCCTGTTAGAATATAAGCTGATAGCAAAATAACGGTTTGGTCATGTATTCTTATTGTGTATCTAATTTATACTGTAATATATTTAACATCTACTGGTCATCCTGCCATCTAGGGAAGGGGGTGGGGGGAAGGAGGGGAAAAATTGGAACAAAAGGTTTGGCAATTGTCAATGCTGTAAAATTACCCATACATAATAACTTGTAAATAAAAAGCTATTAAAAAAAAAAAAATATAAGCTGATATCTCCAGGACTTAGCACAGTGCTTTATATATAGTAAGTGCTTAACAAATGCATCATTCATTAATTAATTTCACCTTGCTTCTTCCTTTCCAAACAAGGATGTGTGTGTGTGTGTGTGTGTGTGTGTACAGAGAGACACACACAAACACAACCTTTACCAGAGTCCCTATCCTACCAAATTTAAAATTTAAATGACATCTATGATATAAAAAAAAAATTTTTTTTCCATTAGGATTTTTAGTTCACCTTGTTTGTTTTATCCATCCTTTGTTTATCTGTATATAAATATTTGAGGCTATTGGTTTGGTTTTATTGCCAACTCTTTTCTTGCATTTTGTTTCCTGAGAATTTCTGGATATCTTTACTGCTATATGGAACATTTAGAGGAGCAGTTCGTTCTTTCTGATAACCTTGAGAAGGGAGAGCCATTTTTTGAATCCTTGGCTCTTTTTTCTATGTTTTTATCTACAACACACCTGATAACTGATCATCCAGGCTTTACCCAAAAATTTCCAATGAGGGTGTGATCCACTATCGTCTAAGACAACCTTTTCCTCCTTTAAGTAGCTCTAATTGTTAGCAACTGTTTTTTTACATCAAATTTAAGTCAATTTCCTTCTTTTCCCTAAGTTGTCCCCACTCCTGGGCATCAGAAGATAGCAGTGTGGCTCTTGGAATTTAGTTTGGTAATTAAACATATGTAATTTTCTCCTCCATCTCCTTTTTGATTTATAAACTTCTTTGACTAGATTTTTAAGAATCTAAGTAAATATATTCTTACGACTCATTATTAAAGTACATTCCCTCTCTACCCAAGAGTCTATCATCTCTATTTTTAACTATGGTCCATAAATTCACATCACATCCTCAGATATACCACCTTCTTAAACAGCTGCTTACTTCCCACATTTGTCTTTGTCTTCTCTTGAAGTCCTTGCCTTCAACTTGTGAGATATGATGAAAACACTATCTGTGTTCTTAAGGTCTTCAGTCCTTTGCCTGACATTTTATATATCTTGGCAATTTTATTAGATCCTTTCTGGTAGTCTTGTTTATGCTCTAGGAATCATTAGAAATCGTAGTCATCAGGTTTCATAAGTCTTGGGATGAAGCTCCATCAAGTCCAGGAAAACTGCCAGTGGACTTCTTTTTTGTTATCATTAACTCAACAGATAACTTCCCCAGCAGCCCCTGAACAGGGAGTCATCAGCCAGTACTACTTGTCTCTTCTTTGTATACTTTTTTGGATACTCTCTTACCTGATGAAACTGGATCCATGAAATTGAAGGGCAAGGAAAGATCTACTTCCTCCTCAAAGGATCAAGCTTACTCCTTTTAAGGAAGAAGTACATAGATTCTTAGATATAAGTGCAACTGGGACTATGTTTTCCAAGGTCCTTTCCAGTTCAAAAGCTATCATCCTTTGTGTCACAATTCTTCATCTTCAAGTTGCCTGGAATAAGCTAGGATTCCTTCTCTGCTTCTTCAGATATATTCTTTCTTCTCTGTTTATACATTCAAATTCTTCTTCCATTTTTTAAAAGAACACTTCATTTTTCCTGATAATCTAAAGAATAGAGAGCTATTCTTTGAGCCTCTGGGCCTCTTTTCCAGAAAGAAGATAAACCTGCACTTTAGACATAAATAGCAATCACTTAACCATTTCGAAAAGACTAACATTATGCATTCTATGTAATTCACTGCAAGACCTGCCTCTGTTTTCCATACTTTCTAGGAAGCAAGATCCTTAGTCCTTAATCATTATTGCTAGGTCAGGATATGATGTTCCAGGCTTTGTTCCTGGATCACAAGATGACTGACATAGCTCATCTTCTCCTTGTCCAATTTCCCTACCTAAAAATTAGGCAAAATGATATAGTGAAAAGAGCACTGGCCTGACATAGGAAAACTAAATTCTTGTTTGTACTAGCTCTTCCACTACTTAGCTTATATGGTGTAGGAGTTACTTCATCCTAAGGCTAGTTTACTCATTTACCAAAAGGTGGAAAGGAAGGATATTGGAGTAAATAATCTCTTTCTTTTTTTTTTTCCTCTCTTTTTTTACTGAGGCAACTGGAATCAAGTGACTTGCCCAAGGTCTCACAGCTAGGAAGTGTTAAGTACCTGAGACTAGATTTGAACTCAGGTCCTCCTTACTTCAGGCCTCGTGCTCTAACCACTGTACCACCTAGCTACCCCAGAGTGAGTAATTCCTAAGATTTACTTCTAAAACTGTTATTCTATGGGTTGGACAATGAGGCAGAAAGGCAGAATGGTAAAATTAGGGATCATAGAATTTCAGAGATGAAAGTATCTTCAGTAGCCATTTGGTATAAATGATTTTGGAAAAGTAATCCCTAATTATCTGACAATTGGTCATCTAGCCTTTACCCAAAAATCTCCAAGGAGGGGTCAATCCACCACCAACACCATAGAGTTGTCTTCTCTATTTATAAGTTTTTCCTTACATTAATTTTTTTTTAAATAGCATTTTATTTTTCCCAATTACATGTAAAAGAAATTTTTTTTTAAATTCTGAGTTTCAGGTTTTCTCCTTCTCTGAGACTGTAAGCAATTTAATATAGGTTATAGGTTGTACATGTGCAACTTTATAAAACACATTTCCTTATTAGTCACCTTACATCAACTGTGTCAATTTTCCTCTTTGCCTTAAGCTGCCCCACTCTTGGACATTAGAGGGCAGTAGAAACCCATTCTCTATTGGTTCCTTGACTTTAGATGTCTATCTAACTTGTGAAGGATAGTTAATATAGGTCCATACCCATATAGAGCTGCTATTATTTTATAAATTCTTTTTCTCCTAACATTCCTGTGAATCTTAAAGTATAAATGTTATAATCCTCAACTATAGGTGAACCAACAAACTCAGGACAAGTAGCTGGTGGTATAAAGAACCCTCAAGTCAGAAGACTTGGTTTTTAGTCCTTTGCCATTGACTCAGGGAAGTCTTAGCAAATTAATCTATTTTTATGGGCCTCAATTTCCTTGTCTGTAAAATGAGGGATTGGACTTCATGATTTCTATTCCAACTTTATATGCTAAGATTGAATAACTGGACCAAGACCACCACACAGCTAGATAAGTAAATGGGGAAGGAACATTTGTCATTATTTTGAAAATCTGGGCCCCAGTGACATGCATTCACAGCTACTTAAGAACTGAAAGAAGTTTCTGGCAAAAGAATTAGCTGTGAATTTTGAAAATTACTAGCAAATAGATTAGTAGGCATTAAATACAGAAAATGACACAGTGACCTACTTTTAAGGAAGTGAAGGGGAATTAAAAGGCAGATGGTTCTTTCCCAGTTCTATAAAGACACTAGAGCAAATCATTTTGTAACTATTTCAACACTCACAAATTACTGGGTAAAACCAATGACTGTAACCAAAGAACAGATGTTATAAACGAAGGGAAAATAACACATCTAATGCTAGACACCCAGGTTTTAGTAAAGCTTCTCTTACTCATTCCAAAATTAGACCAAGTAGGTTTTGTGTACAAAGACATATTCCCTTAACAGCTTGTTAAAGTCATCCCAAAGTGATCTGGAAGTCCAAAAGAATTACTCATTTTTTAAACTAGTGATTAATCTGATGCATTTGTTCAGCAAATTCTTATTAATAGTTCAAAAGACATCAAATGAATTGAAAATGACAAATGAGGACAGCTAGATAGCATAGTGGATAGAGGACCAGTTCTGGAGTCAGGAGGACCTGAGTTCAAATCCAGCCTCAGGCATTTAACACTTCCTAGCTGTGTGACCTTGGGCAAGTCACTTAATCCCAATTGCCTCTCAAAACAAAGACAAATGAGCAAAAATGGTCAGCTGAAGATAAAAGGAAGTTTGATAGAGTTAAAAATGAAGTAGCATATACTCCAAAGGAAGAGGCATTAATGGCATCTGTATGGACCACATGGGACAAACAAATAAGTTGGCAGAAGTGTAGCTAAAAATATATATGGGAGTAAAGCTGAATGTCAAGTTTTATACCCGAATTTTTAAAAATCAACTTCACAAGAATAAGATGCCAAGGCAAGGCGACATAATATTTCTCTGAGAAAAACTGAAAGGTTTTATGGAGCTTTAAGCTCAAAATGTGTCAATGACATGATATAGTCATGAACAACAACAACAAAAATCTGATGTGATCTTTAGCTCCATTAAATTGGGAGGTGGGGAAGAAGGGGACCTACTATATATCAATCATTTGACAAATAAATAGTATTTCATTTAATCCTCACAACTATTATTAGTCCTTTTTTACAATTAAGGAGACAGTCAGAGGTTAGATGATCTTTTAAAAGTCCTGTACATTTAATTCTGAGGCTGGATCTGAATTCAGGTCTTCCTGATCCAGGCCTCATGCTCTTTTCTTATGCCTCTGAAAGAGTTCTAGGAATAGATAGTGCTTCTGCCCAGTCAGACTAAATCTGGAATATTGCATTCAGTTATAGATGTCTTTTTTTTTTTTAGGAAAGATAATGACAAGCCTGAGACTCCCCAGAAAAGGGCAACCAGAATGGTGAGAAAGGCTTTGAGTATTTGTCACATGAGCTTCAGCTGAAAAAGTCACAGACTTTGAGGTTGGAGGGGAAGCAGGACAGTCATCTTCAAGTATCTGAAAATATTAAATTTATTTTGTTCATCTCAGAGGCAAACCAGAACCTGCCACTAGGCAGATCTAAAACTGATGTCAGGAAGTTCTTCATAGTTAGAACTGGTCCAAAAGTTCAATGAACTGCTTGGAAAGGTAGTGGGTGCCCCATCACTGGAGGTTTTTTGGCAGACGTAACATAGGGTTTTTGGGAATTTTTTCTCAATTTCAGTTGAACTAAGTAGGCTGAAGTCCCTTACTGTTCTATTATTTTTGTCATTCTGTGATCCTCAAGATGAATGTAATTCAACAATTTGCTGATATTATTTCTTGTATTTTTTTTTTAAAGTAGATGAAGTACCCAATCTATGGTCACAAAGATTTTCCAATTCTAGCTTCCATGTTTTTAATAATGATGTGGACAAATCAGAGGGGATCCTGGGAAGAACAGCCAAACAGGAATTAACAGAATGGAAAAGCAGGTAAATAAGGTGATTAAGAAACTGTAGCCAAATGTCCAGAGGGTTACCCTAAAGAAGATGACAACAAGCTGTTTTCCATCTCCATTAGAAGCAAACAAAAGCAAGCTTACACAAACTCCGGCAGCTTAGGTTTGGTGAGGAGGGAGGCTATGGTCCCTTCCTTCCCTAGAAGGGTGAAGTCAGTGAGCAGAACCAATAAAGGGAGGGAAGATGCAATTGACCTATCTGGATTTGTTTTAGCAGAGAGAACAGGGTGACCTGGATAGGGCAGGGCCAACAGAAAGCCATGCTCTTTAACCACAAACCATCCACAGAAACAACTAAGCAATAATATATTTAAGATCCCAGAAAACAGGTAATGAAGTCCACCTCCTTTTTTATGGCAAAGATGGAGAATACGTCAGCTACTGTCTTTGTACTGGATATTTTTGCTTTGCTTGTTAAAAGAGAGGGTTCAATTTCGAAGATGAGGTAGGAAATGATTGTGATATAACAACAAAAAGCTCCAATATAAAGTATGTGCTTTAAAAAAAAGATACTAACCCACTTGGCTACCTTTCATGGCTATGGCTGAGAAAGAATTCTTATAAATACAAAATACAGAGGTAATCAAAAAGGATAAACCAAATAATTGATTACATGAAAACTTTGCCACACACAAAATTATGCAAATAAGAAAGGAAAGAAAAGTTATCTACTGAGAAAAATATTTGCATCAGCTATCTCTGATAAAGTTGCTAAGATATAAAAAAAAACACAAATATATAAGATCATGAATCTTTTTGATAACTGACTCATGAACATTGAACAAGTAGTCTAAGAATATGGACACATAGTTCTAAGAATTAAAAATTGTTAACAAACGTATTAAATACTTATCTAATCACTAATAAAAATTTATTTATCCAAATGTTTTATCTCATATCCAACAAATTGACAAAGATAACAATATAAATAAGGAATAATCAAAGTTGAAGGGATTATGGAAATACAGGTATACAAAGATAATACAAAGCTGTGAATTGGTCCAACCATTCTGGAAAGCTATTTGGAATTATGCTGGTTAACGCGACTAAAAGACCCTTTGACACAGAGATCACACTGCTAGTTGAATCACCTCAAAGATATCAAAGATCAAAAAACCCTAAATACACCAAAGTATTTACAGGAGTTTTGTTTTTTTTTTTTTAATAATAACAAACTACAAATAACATAGGTACCCAATGATTGGGGAATTGCTAAATACACTGTGCAACATGAATGGAATTAAATATTACTGTGCTGTAAGAAACAATGCAAATAAAGTGAACTATATGAAACTTTTTTATGAACTGATACAAAGTGAACCAAATAAAACCAGAAAAAGAATACATTTAGTGATAACAACAGAAATGGAAACAAAAACAACTAAACTATATGAAAGGACTAATAAAGCTTGTTACTGAAGAGAGAAGAAATTGTGTCTCCTTTCCTTTTTTGCAGAGCTGGAGAACTACAAGTGTGGAATATTGCATGTACCATTAGACTTGATTAATGCATTGTTCACCTGGCTGAAATATTTGCTTTTTCCTTTTTTTTTTTTTTTTTTTTAAATTCTTTGTTACAATGAGTGGATCTTTGTGTGTGATGGTGGGGACTTTTTTTTTTTTTTTTTTTTTTTTTGCTGAGGCAATTGGGGTTAAGTGACTTGCCCAGGGTCACCCAGCTAGGAAGTGTTAAGTGTCTGAGACCAAATTTGAACTCAAGTCCTCCTGACTTCAGGACTGGTGCTCCATCCACTGTACCACCTAGCTGCCCCTGAGGGAACATTTTTAAAAGATATTAATATCCCTTCAGGTTAAATCTAGGTAAAAAGGAAGGAAATAAACCTTAAGGACCTACTATATACCATTATGTTGTACAGATTATTATCTCATTTGATCCTTACAACAACTCTAGGAGGTAGGTACTATTATTAGTCTCATTTCATGCCTCATGAGGAAATTGAAGCAAGTAGATATTAAATGACTTTATTAAGATTACATAGCTACTAAAAAGCTGTGGTAGCATTTGGACTCAAGCTTTTCTGACTCTGGATCCAGTTCTTAATCCAGTGTACCACCTTACTACCTAGTGGGGAAGTGATTGGTAAGGTTGGGGGGCAACCCCAAGAAGAAGGACTTCTTTAGCCATGCATTTTTTTTAAAGCATTAACCTTTCCCTGAAAGCAGGAAAATCAGAGGTCTGCTTGTCAGAAGGATGCCCAAGATAAGCTGAAGACACTGGCCCACAAGAGAAAGACCAGTGAACATCTGAGTACAAAAGCCATGATACAGAACTATGAGAATGGGACCTGGAGGCAGGCATAATGGTCCATAGACTATGATCAGCAGAAAAAGGAAACTCAGGGTAGAGCCAAAATTAAATTGAGTTCTGCCTAGGAAAGTATCTAAATCCCAGGGAGACTTAGTGACAAACCTCCCATTAGGTTAGGAAACAGGTAATGAGTAGTTAGAACTAGAGAAGAGTAATAGTAGCTGATAATTATAAGGCATTTTAAAATTCATAAACTGAATATTGTTTCATTTGATCTTTATGACAGTCCTGTGAGGTAAGTCCCACAGGTATTACTATTCCTGTTTTAAAGATGAGGAAACTGAGGAGATACTGAGGAATTATGTACAATATTTCAGATGCCAGATGACAAAATGCAGGGAAACTATCCTTCCTGTGTTCTGGACACTATTCCTCCAAAGTTAGTCAAAAATCACATTAACTTTTTGGTTCACTAATAATCCTTAATCTCTTTTAGATAAATTTATTGTCAGGCACACCTTCCTTCACCATCCTTTGTTAGTGGAGTTGATTTTTTTTTTTTCCCCAACTCCCTAACATCTTCTGGGAAAACCCATTATCTACCATGGTTGGTTAGTCAGTCAATAAACACAAGCATACTATTTGCTAAGCAATGGGAATACAAAAAGAGGCAAAAGGCAGTCTCTCAGACATAAAAAGGTTACATTCTAAAAATGGAGACAACAAAATTAAACAAACAGGCTACATACAGGATAAACATGAAATAATTAAGAGAGGAAAGGGTTTGGGAAAAGTCTCTTATAGAAGACGACAGGACTTAAAAGGAAGCCAGGAGGTAGAGATGAGGAAGGGAGGCACTCCAGATTATGGTTAGATAAGGAGATTTCAGAATTCTTGAACATGGAGATGGTTTTTAGATGACTAATGGCAAGATCAAGGATATGACCATCTTTGTGTGTGTGATTAATAAGTAACTAAGTGATTAGGAACTGAGTTTGAGGGCGAGTCACTATGTATGGTGAGGTCTCCTAGACTGATGTAGAAATTGGGGAGGAGAAAAAAGTGTAAGTCAGATATCAAACTCATAGAGAGAGGAAGGGGAATGACCTGGGGGTCTGTAGTCAACAACTACCAGGATTTTAACTCGGTGGTAGATACGAAAAGCATGGATCTCAGAGGACTTATGGAATGACAGAGAGAAGGAGAGAAAGGCTGTGTCCCGGGGGAGGAAGAGTCAGATTTTAGTAACAGAGGGTCAGACAGAAATCACTCTGATTGCCCCTAACAGCTTTCTCTCAGGGGACTTAAGCAGTCAAAAGGAGGTTTATCCCAAAAAAGGGAGTAAAAGAACTCAAAATTACACAATATACAAATTCCTTGAGGGCAAAGATTGCTTAATTTTTACGACCCTCTCTTTACCACCTCCCTCTGCCCTCAGCACAGTAACTGTCACTTGTAGGATACATAGATATGTAAACACCAGTCGATTAACAAAAATCCTGAAAACATCGAAGTATACCGTTAGCACCAGCAGAGGGTGCTCTTGTATGTCAAACCACTGACATGAGTTCAACAGCACCCCAACCTGATACTCCCCCAAAAGGTTAGATATTCCATGTTCTCAAAGGAACCAGAAAGTGAACTTCAAGTTAACCTTAGAGATTAATCCAATTCCTTCAGTTTTCAAGTAAGAAAATTAAGAGTCGGAGGAGTTAGGGGGTTTTCCCAAAGTTGCATGAGTTAGGAAAGTAGCCCCAGGGTCAGCTCTTTCCATAGGGTGTCCAAGACATAAGAGTACAGAAAAGAGAATGTCGGGCATGGCCCCAAGGACTGTGAAGGGAAATGGAAAGGAAGCCTGATGACTTGTTTGTGCTACCAAGTTTAACCTGCCACAACATTACCCACATCTAACTCCTTTTCTCAAATGTCTAGTTCTTTCTTCATTCCTTAATCCTTGACCACTGTATCTATGCTCTGTCACTGAGCCTTTCTAAATCCTTTGCTTCGTTTTTTGCTATGAATTTGTCTAATTTCTCCTCCTGAATTTTTATACCATTAGAATAAAATGTTAGCCATAGGAAATACCCAAGCCAACTGGAAATTGGGACTTACTCATCTTCTTGTCCATCTTGAACTATCTTAACAAACTCCTGCTCCCAATCCCATTGTCTCCATCATTACTACTTTCCTAGATACCCAGGCTTGAAACTTTAGAATCCCTTGGCTTCCTCCCTCTCAATCCCAATCAATCAATCAATACTTACTAGGCCCTTCTCTGTTTAAATCTGTGCTGTTCCAAAAGATCACCTTCCTGAGTTGTTGAGCCTCTCCTACTCTTTCATTCATTTTGTATATTGATGTTAAATCAATCTTCCTTAAATACTGCCTTTCTTATGTCACTTTTTCTGTTAAAAAAACAAAAACAAACCATCGACAACTCCCTAATTCCTTCCTAGCACATCAAGTCTAATCTAAATCCCATTTCTTGGCTTTCACGCCTCCCCATTACATTCTGATCCTCCCTGCCTATCCAACCCTCCCAATTTTGAATGTCATGCCCATTATCCAAGGATCCCACCTACTTCGTGAAAGTTTCCTTGCCTACTTTTAACTTCCATGGTTTCCCCTTTTCCTCTAAATTCCTATTACTCCTTATAATTTATACCATTCAGCTTAGTATTTAATTATATGTCACTGTGTATGCTATGCTATTGATTCATGTGTTTTTATTTCTGAACTATTAGAATGAAAACTCCTTGAGGAAAGGGCCCAACTCATATATTTTTTTCTACATATACATTAAAAACTTGTGGTTATTTAACTTGACATTCCCATATAAACCCAAGTTTGGAGTCAGCTATAATATGTCAACTCACCCATGCTAAGAGGCGTGGTAAGCGCCATGACCCCGTAGTAGGAGAATGCACCTGTCTCAAACTTCATGTTCTCCTTCCCAGCTTCCACTTCCACCTTTCCCTGAAAGGACATGGGTATGAGGGCTACAAATAAAGGAAAAAGGAAAACAAGACCAGAAAAAGAAGAAAAGCAGAAAGAAGGTAGGGTAATTTGGTTCCATCTAGCTGAGATGAAGAATAATATTTTTAGAGCCTTAAAGAATTGGGAATAAGTAGCTTTCTTAAGGATAAGAGACAATGTGACAAAGAAGGGCCTCTGTAGCATTGTGCCTTAAAGTTTTTTGTGATCAGGATGACAAAGCTCAAAAAAATGGAAGGGCAGAGTTCCGAGTTCCCTATATACACATGACCTTATTATGACAGGAGAGCAATATGCAGCACGACATTGGGGAAGAAGTAAGGTTAAAGGAGATCAAGCCCAGAGAGAAGGCAGGAAGGAATGGGAACAGGGATCATGAAGCTGCCTATGTAATAAAAGGGAGAGCTTACCTGTAATATGAGGATGAAATAGTCAGCAGCTTTGTTTCGAACATAAAGGTAATGACGGGCAGCAAATTTATGGCGTTCATCAAACTTTAGCTCTTGAATGACATCTGGGTACTTTAGCAAACGAAGGAGGATCTTCTCAGACATGATTGAGGAATTGAATAGGGGCAACTCTATGGAAGATAGGAAACAATGCTGTCATTAGAGTTCCCCTGGTAGTTGTTTACAGGAACCTTCAGAATGTGGCATCTAGTTAACAGTTTCCTTGCGTATACATTTGTAAGGAAGGGTAGTTAAAAGTTCCTGTTTAGATCCCCAACGGAGAGATCCAGATCCCTAATGTTCCATCACTATTAAGAGGAAATGCCATATATTCCTGATCTCAAAGAATTCTGCCAGGAAAACTACTGAAGGAATGATGAAGGAATCAATTTGGAGGCAGGGGGAAAGAAACTGAGAAGATGGATGGGAAGGGGAAAGCAGCACGAGGAGAGGAAGGTATTCCACATGGGGCTTCAAGTTCCCCTGACATAAGGGCAAGAAGTCAGGAATGTCTATTTTGTTAGCTCTTTCCTGAAGTAACTATAAGATAGAGGAAGTGTTAAGGGAAGCAAAACAAAGAACTACTCTTACAATATATAAGGGAGGATCATAGGTCTGGTCAAAGGCCACACAAGTATTACAAACATAACTCTATTACATGAATATGAAAACATGTATCTTGTATGCATAAGCACTAGGGTTATAAACACCTCCTCTTCCTTTTTACATGTCTTTGTATAGGGCCAAAGCCATTCATCACCAATGGACCTACACAGACCATCCCCTGCCTGATACCAACTTTCTCTCCTCCCCAGTGATCTGACCCACCCAGCACCATTTTCATTAGGGTCCCTTCAGATCTTTAACTCCTAATTCTACATTCTTGATGGAAATGTGGAATAGATCCTTGTTTATAATGCAAACAACCTACAATCCCAGGGGAAAATCAAGCTTATCCTCTCCAGAGGCAGATATACTGTCCTTAACCCTTCACATACTCTTTACATTGTGTTACTTCTTACTACAGAGTTGGCCAGAAGTTAAATGTTTGTTTGTTTGTTTTTTTAATCACCATCTCTAAATTCCTTGAAAACTTCACATTATGTTTCATAAATGAATATCCCATCCACCCTATCCCATCATTCTTTTCTCATGGGCTTACCCGTTGCCAGGAATCGATGAGCAGCCAGAAGCAGCTGAGGTGAGATTTTCACTGTCAACTCATTGTCCTTGAAAGCTGAGAAATCTCGCTTGTTCTTTTGATTGGTTACTCGTTTTCGGCTCCGGTTGTCAGCTGCAAGAGAAGGGGTATGCATTCAGTTTGGCCTGATGGTCTTGTCACCCTGAATTGTCCCAAAAAGGAAGAAATTGTTTCTCCCACGTTCTGACCCTCTCAACCTAAGCATAACAAACTCTAGGTCAGTTCATAGCGCCAAGGTTGTGGCCAATATATGAAAATAGGAGGAAATGTACAATAATGCTTTCAGTTAATTGAACATCAGGCTGTTGACAGGGCCTCCAATCCCCTTGAAAGGATGGTGGCCTTGCTGCCATGCTTTTAATCAGGATTCTTTTGGGTTTTTTAGATGTCTGTATACAAATATATTATCACAGAATCACTGATTTTTATTTAAAATCTGAAGGGACCTTAAAGTCCATCTAGTCCAATCCCCAAATTATACAAAGGAAACTGAGGCCCAGAGCATATGGGCCTTATACAAAGCTCAAATACATTATATATCTGTTCTTAGAGATTTACCTATGCCTTTATATGTATGTATTGATATGTGCATGTATTTTCTTTTCTTTTCTTTTTTTTAATTTTATAGTAACTTTTTATTGACAGAACCCATGCCAGGGTAATTTTTTTACAACATTATCCCTTGTACTCGCTTCTGTTCTGATTTTTCCCCTCCCTCCCTCCCTCCACCCCCTCCTCTAGATGGCAAGCAGTCCTATATATGTTAGATATGTTGCAGTATATCCTAGATACAATATATGTTTGCAGAACCGAACAGTTCTCTTGTTGCACAGGGAGAATTGGATTCAGAAAGTAAAAATAACCCGGAAAGAAAAACAAAAATGCAAATAGTTTACATTCATTTCCCAGTATTCTTTCTTTGGGTGTAGCTGCTTCTGTCCATCATTTATCAATTGAAACTGAGTTAGGTCTCTTTGTCAACAATATCCACTTCCATCAGAATACATCCTCATACAGTATCGTTGTTGAAGTGTATAATGACCTCCTGGTTCTGCTCATTTCACTTAGCATCAGTTCATGTAAGTCTCTCCAAGCCTCTCTGTATTCATCCTGTGCATGTGTGTGTGTGTGTGTATGTATATATATATATTATAACATATACCTATTATAGTGCCAAGAAACCAGTAGTCACATGTTTGTTGCATTCATGTAGCACAAGTTTTTTTTAATTTATTTTTTCCCCTCAATAGTATTTTATTTTTCCAAATACATGTAAAGATAAATGTAATATTCATTTTTGCAAGACTTTCTGTTCCCAAATTAGGACTAATATATTCTTTTGAAAGGTAAGAGGAAGGAGAAAATAACTTTTGGTGATCAGTTAAAAAAAAAGAAAGAAAGAAAGAAAGAAAGAAAGAAAGAAAGAAAGAAAGAAAGAAAGAAAGAAAGAAGAAAGAAAGAAAGAAAGAAAGAAAGAAAGAAAGAAAGAAAGAAAGAAAGAAAGAAAGAAAGAAAGAAAAAGAATGTGCCTTACTGTACATATCGGACTCATCCAGGATCTCCGATTTAATGATCTCTTCAATGACATCTTCCAGAGTCACCAATCCCAAGACTTCATAAAATGGGTCACCCTCACCCTCATTGTTCACCTTCTGCACGATGGCCAGATGTGACTTCCCTAGGGAAAAAGACAGTGATTCAGAGCAGAAAGAAATATCAGAGACTAAAGGTTAATCCTTCCAGTTGGAGCACAAATTTCCCTCCAACTATCTTCTTTAAGGAACATTTATTTGTATACAAGAACATGTAAGCTTAAAACAGATACAATCACCTAGAATAAAAGTTTCTGCCTTGATGAGTCAATAAGTAGTTACTTGGTACCTACTTTATATATCAATTGGAGACCATGCTAGGCACTAGGAATACAAATACAAAAGTAAGACAGACCGTAACCTCCAGGAGCTGACATTCCATTAGGAGATATATTTTACAGGAGACAGTCTACAAAAGGTCAGAGGGTATCAGGGTGAATGACATTCAGACTTATCTATGTTTTGTTCTCTTAAACATATAGAGTATACTGAGAGTTACTAATGACAGGTAGGCACCATGTCGAAAACCTTACTTATGCTTGGACATGCCCTGTGTACCTGTGTGTGTGTACACAACGTGCAGACAATCATTCATTCATTTGACAGGAATTTATTAAGCACCAACTAACTGTGCTGGGTGCTGGGAATACATTCTGGGAGTTTTCATTCTATTGGACTATATGCCCACAAATAGGGCATAAGGGTGACACACATTTCCAAATAGCTTTCATTTTTCCACAAAATTATAATTTTCCCATGACACATACATAGCCACATATCTATTGCCCACAAAATAGTTCAAGGCACATTTTCTTAGTTCTCAAAGTTATTAACAAATTAGCCCAGGCTATGATTAGACCATTCAAAGGCTGCAATTAGAGAGGGGGCTGTCCACTTCACACAAGGACAGGAGGGCATGAACTAAAAGAGCCCACAAATGACCAGAGCTATGGGAAACTGCTTAGCTTCCCAGCTTGGGCTTTGGAGAGCAGGCAGAGGCTTGTCAAAGGATTTCTCATTCATCAGACTTTCATCTGCAGAGCAGGGAAAGTTTATTTCTGACTCTCTCCCAGAACACTTGGGAGAGTAAACAGATGATAAGGACTGGCCTAATCCATAAATGGGACCATGTAAATCCTATACACATACAGACATATGGAAATATCACCAAGACAAAAGGACTTGTGAGGAAAATGTCAATTCCATGCTGGTGCCTACCTTTTGCTAAGTGTATCAGACAGAATACTATACTGTAAATCTTAAATCAAGCAGCAACAAAATTAGTGCCTATTCTTCGTCATAGGGTCCAGCTAAAAAGCCAGAGCCCTTCCATAATTTTTCCTGACATCAGGAGAATTCTAGTGTTAAGTCTACGGTAAAGACAATTTAATGACAGCAATGTAAATCTATGGTAAAGACAATTTGATGATAGCAATCTAATTATAGACTTTTTTCCCCCAAGTTTCCCAGGTCAAGAAAGACCAATCCTCCTCCCTGTCCAAGGTAGAACAAACTTGTTTAGTAGCACTTGCTACTATTTCCCCAAGATCCTCCTCCCTTCTACCCAATTCTCCTCTTTCTGTCCAGACCACCACCATTCTTGTAGTCTCTGAAGTTTATAACCTCAGCATCATACTGAATTGCTCACTCTCTTTCACTTCACAAACTGGCTAATCTTGCTATTTTTATTTGTATAGCGTCTTTTTGTCGGATCCCTCCTCTACACTTACACAAACATCACTTTCAGCTTAGGCCTACATCTTCTCTCATTGCACCACTGAAAAAGCCCCCTAGTTGGCCTCCCTGCCTCCAGCTGCTTTCTTCTCCAAGCCATTCTCTACACAGGTACCAAAATCACTTATATACACATATGTTTATTTGACCATATTCTCTATGGCTTTTTTTAAAAAGCGAACAGTTTGATCTCTTCTGTTTCATTATGCTATTATGCTGCTTCTCAAGCTGGCTAAACTCCTTTCTTTCTGATACATAACCATCCATCACTCAAGTCTGTATCTTTGGCCCAGTCATGCCCCATATCCACGAGCTCCTTCCCTCTGCCTCAATGAATCCTTCTGTTCTTTCTTTCTTTTTTTTTTTTTTTCTTTTATATTAACTTTTTATTGACAGAACCCATGCCAGGGTAATTTTTTATGGCATTATTCCTTGCACTCACTTCTGTTCCGATTTTTCCCCTCCCTCCCTTCACCCCCTCCCCTAGATGGCAAGCAGTCCTATATCTGTTAAATATGTTGCAGTATATCCTAGATACAATATATGTTTGCAGAACCAAACAGTTCTCTTGTTGCACAGGGAGAATTGGATTCAGAAGGTAAAAATAACCCAGGAAGAAAAACAAAAATGCAAATAGTTCACATTCATTTCCCAGTGTTCTTTCTTTGGGTGTAGCTGCTTCTGTCCATCATTTATCAATTGAAACTGAGTTAGGTCTCTTTGTCAAAGAAATCCACTTCCATCAGAATATATCCTCATACAGTATCGTTGTTGTATCGTTGTTGAGGTATATAATGATCTCTTGGTTCTGCTCATTTCACTCAGCATCAGTTCATGTAAGTCTCGCCAGTCCTCTCTGTATTCATCCTGCTGGTCATTCCTTACAGAACAATAATATTCCATAACATTCATATACCACAATTTACCCAACCATTCTCCAATTGATGGACATCCTTTCATTTTCCAGCTTCTAGCCACTACAAACAGGGCTGCCACAAACATTTTGGCACATACAGGTCCCTTTCCCTTCTTTAGTATCTCTTTGGGATATAAGCCCAGTAGAAACACTGCTGGATCAAAGGGTATGCACAGTTTGATAACTTTTGGGGCATAATTCCAGATTGCTCTCCAGAATGGTTGGATTCATTCACAATTCTACCAACAATGTATCAGTGTCCCAGTTTTCCCGCATCCCCTCCAACATTCATCATTATTTTTTCCTGTCATCTTAGCCAATCTGACAGGTGTGTAGTGGTATCTCAGAGTTGTCTTAATTTGCATTTCTCTGATCAATAGTGATTTGGAACACTCTTTCATATGAGTGGTAATAGTTTCAATTTCATCATCTGAAAATTGTCTGTTCATATCCTTTGCTTCTGTTCTTTCAAAATGCAACTCAAACACCATTGTCAACATGGTACTTTCCTGATCTCCCCAACTGCTCTCCTCTTTTAACTTGCATTTCCCCATGCTGCATTTCTTTCTTATTTATTCTGAATATGATTCCACATGTCTAATATTTGATGATCAATTTATACACGTGGTCTTCCACCAGAGAATATAAGTTCCTTAAAAACAGAAATTGTTACATTTGTTTTATCTTTGTAATACCAGTGCCTTGCCCATAATAGTTGCATAATAACTGCTTGTTTGGTGATAGGCAGACTTTTATATGGCACTTTTATGGTGCTCAAAATCACCCAGCAGGGCCTACAAAAAAACAGGAAAGTAAAGGGTGCCTATCGGAGATAAAAAAAAATTCCAGTATTTGAATGTAATAGAATACTACTGTGCCATAAGGAACAATGATGAGGATGATTTCAGAGAAACCTAGGAAGGCTTACTGAACTGAAAGACCTCCAAATAGAAAGAGACAAATATAAGGAAAACTCCAAGCAAATTAAGAGTGGCCTGATGGCCAGAGAAACTTGGGGCCTGAGAAGCTAGGTAGGGTAGAGAGCAGAGAAGAGTACATAATTTCTCAAGTTAGCAGACTTGAGCCTATCAACTGAAAATGAAGATCATGAGGAAGTGGGGATGCTGCTGCAATGTGTTAGGAGTCTCTTATCCCAAAGGAGATCTCAGCTCAGTTTTATTTTTTCACATATATTTTACAACTGGGAGGGTCTTCAGAGACCAACCAGTAATTTTACCCCAGGAGAAAGTGGGGCTCAGAGAAAGGTTCTACAAGGCAGCTAAAATGGCAGACCTGGGTAGCTATGTGATTAAAATCCAAGCCTCAGTCTGCTGAACATTCTTCTGTGCAACATTAGAATCCTCTTTTTTTTTTTTTTTGGTTTTGTCTTTGTGGACAATTTTCCCCCTTCCCAAATTCACTCTTCTCCCTCAGGAAGGTAGCTTTCTACTTAGTAACATGTCTCTTTAAGGGAAGGAGTGATCCTTCTTATCCCAGGGTCTCAATAATCTGAGAATACTTCATCCCACCCACAAAACCCTCAAGCCCCACAAACCCACCCCACAGGCTCTTGGGGAGACACACATCAGGACAAACAAACAATTTAAAAGTTGAGTTAGGTCTCTCTGGCTAAAGCTATGATTTCAGCTTTAATGACAGTAATTATACGTTATAGAGTTAAAATGAGCTAATTCTTTTTGTGGGATCATTTTGCTGTCCTCAGCCAAACTGTCTTCTCTTTGGTCCATGTACTATAGTAGATGGAGGCAAGAAGACTTGAGTTCAAATCCACCCTCTGACACTTATTGGCTGTGTGACCTTTCAAGCTCCTTTTTCTCTCTGTCTCAGTTTCCTCCAATGTTAAAGAAGGCCTTGGAGGTCCTTTTCAGCTCTAAATCTGTAACCCTGCATATCCTCTGGGAACCTCTTCAGTTGCGTTGGATTCCCTGTTGTCCATTCCTCCCCCTCCTCCCCTGCCCTTCACAAGAAAGAGCCAAGTCTCTCACATTTAAATTCCAAAAATCAGGGCATGGACAATGTATTGATGTGCTAGGGTCAAAGGAGAGTGTGTGCACACACACGAGCACACACACACACAAATCTCACACACACACTCACTCCCCTCTGCAGGCCCTCGTGACACCATCAGATCTCATTACGCTCAGTGTCAGAGAACATTAGAGCTATGTAATTCAATCTCCTCGTGTTCATAACAACATTGGTAATACCTGATGCCAGCCTGCCACTTACGGCGAGTGTGACGGGAGGACCTAAGTTCAAACTGCCCTCAGATGTTCATCAGCTGTGTGACCCAGGGCAAGTCACTTAACCTTGTCTGCCTCAGTTTCCTCATCTGTAAAATGAGCCAGAGAAAGAAGTGGCCAACTAGTCCTGTATCTTTGCTGAGAAAATCCCAAATGGAGTCACAGAGTCAGACACGACTGAAATGACTTAGCAACAGCAAACTGAAGCTCAGAAAGGTCACCCAGCAGACAAGTATGAAAGGTGTGGTAACCTCCAGTCTTCCCGACCTTCCTTCAGTATTCCCCACACTGCTGCTCACACCCGCCCGCTCTAAGGCCCAAAGTCACTGGCAGCAGGAGAAGCAGACAAACCAGGTAACCTGGACCTGCCTAGTCCTCTCTCTGCTACAGTACGATTATCTCCATATTCTATTACAAACATCTGGTCTGATAATGTCCCCTTGGGAGAGAAAAGTGATGAATAAAATATAACTGTGCTAAGCAGGACTATAAGAGTTCAGGATTTGTATTAATTCTGACACTGGCAAATGTTACTCAGCAAAAGTATGTCATAGATGGCATTACTCAGGACTTGGATGTTTATGATACATTAATATGAAACATAATTGTTAAGTTCTAATGATAGTAATTTTGATGAGCTCAGCCCATTTTAATTAGCTGTCTTTTATAGTTTATTTTATTGTCTTTTTATTTATTATAGTAATGGAAAAAGAATAGTTACATTTCTTTTAAAAAATTGCCTGCAACTTGGAGAAAAAACTCTTCCACCTTCTTTTCCACCTAAAAAGTGAGCTTTCATTGAACACCTTTTAAGAGCAGACCAGGAACCAGTGATGGGGCTGGGGAAAGAGATGAAGCAAGCCTCTAAGTATTAGTTAATACATTCTCCATTCCACAAATGCTGATAAAACAGCTACTGTATGACAGGCAATCTCAAGGAGTTGGAAGCCAGAAGTCATTGCTCTAACCTAGGCTCAGTGAGGGGACTTGCAGCCAGGTCACACAACAGAGGTCACAAGTGATAAACATGAAAGGCTGGTTTTCCTCTCACAGCAGCAATGCAACCCTCAGTCCTCAAATACCTTAGAAGAAGAGAAAGGATGACTTCAGAAACCAAATTGGGGAAAAGGGGAAGAGGACTTTAAGACAATGATTGCTCTGCAGTTTTTCTGCAAGCTTTACCAGGACTCCTAGCCTTAAGAGTCAGAAAGGAGCTCAGAAGCCATCTAGTCCACTCCCTCATTTTGCAGCTGAGTAAATGGAGATCCAAGGGAGGTGAAATCATTTTTCCAAGGTCACCCAAGGGTGTTAAGCATCTGAAGCTTGAACTCTGCCAGGTCTGTCCTTTATTCAAGTCCAATCTGCTGCTCTTCTCCCTGCCCTCCTCATATTTTACCCAGTGACCTCTTCTTGAAATGACCTAGTCTGCTAGTGTTCCTTTTTTTATTAGAATGGAGGGAATATAAAGGGTAAGAACTGGGGACAAATCAATAGGTTAACTCAAACATAGTTTGAGATATCCCAGCCTCCCATAAATTCAGATTCTGCAAACTCTACCCCATGGAGGAGAAAGTGTGGAGAACCATTACTGATGGTCCCTATTTCTGGGCTAGCTAAAAGTCCAAGGCCGCTTTCCCATAAAATTCTTTACAAATAGTTACAAGATACGAAGGCATAATCAGACACTGGGTTTCCAAGTCTGTAATATCTTTTGAAGAGAACCATTCACTTCCCTCTCATCTCTCCTGCATATGGAAGGAAGTGTCCTAAAACTTACTATACTTTGATCTCCCTGGCTCATCTCTACCTGATCCTAGAGACCAGTAAGAAAAAGAATTCACAAATTTCAATGGTTCCAATATCACTAAACTACCCTTCTCCACTATTAGCATCTCAGATTCCTTAGTTCAATTTCTGATTTTGTCCCCACCTAGCAAAGTCTATAAAGTAAATCCCCTTCAGGTTATTCCAATAAGGGAGGTGGGGGGAGGGGAAATAACTGATCCACCCTCTGGCATGTTTCTTTAGGGTTTGAATTCAGGAATTGTATTTTCTAAATTTTCCTTGAAGTTGAAAAGTTATTAGATGATTAATCATAAAAATTATTTTTGTGAAACTAACGAATCTTTAAAAACCAATACTGATTTTAAGAATTAACTAAAATTTCAAAGTATCAACTTCTAAATGATAACACATTGAAGATACTTATTTGGGCCTGGGCATAACTCCTGTGCCTTCACCAATGATTCCAAACCAATCTCTTGAGGGGCTGGACCAGGTCTGAGCACTTTAATTCCAAATCCCATAAGAAATAATGAACTAAAGGTTATTAATCCCTACGGTATGAAGACATGGCAACAACTCTAGCACGAGTTCAAGCAGGAGGAGGGTTCGCTCTGCCTTCCCAGGACTTTCCCCTCCTCTTCCCTACCTTCTCTCCAGCCCAAAGGAAGGATTAAACTGGCTAACTCCCTAGCTATTAATAGGTGCTGACTTCAACCAGCAAGAGGGCCTGCAGGCAAAGGAGGGCGAGGTGAGGCCCAATCCCGTAAGAAAGCCCAAGGGCGGCTCTCACTCCAAAGCAGCCCGGAGGGTGGAGGTTGCCCCAAGGAAAACCTTTGCTCTCCCTCTTTTCGAGGTTCAGTCTCTACTTTCCCGCCACTCCCGAGCTCTCAAGCACAGCTGCTCAGGTTGGTCTGGCTGTGTAAATCTGCAAACAAAGCCCAATCCATATTATCTCCAGCTTTCTGGAAAGGGCACAGTTGCTAAGGCTGAGAAGCACGGTCAAGAACCAAGGGCATCAGTTGCCAAAGAAGAGCACGATTGATTAGAATATTTTAATAAAGATTTGTTGACCGAGACAAAGTTATCCCCCTTCCCCAAGGTTCACTTCTCCCCAGAGCTCAGGAAAATCTCTTTGGGGCTGGCCTCGAGCCCCCGACCAGACATTCCCTGGATATGCAGAATTCCCAAAACAAGAACACAGACTGATGAAGAGCGACTACAGCAGGCTCCAAGGGCAGTCTAGAAGCTCAGCCAAGGAGGCTCCGGGATCTAGTGATAGCCCTGAAAGTTGGAATCAAAGGCTGGGGAGAGCCGAGGGACTACACTCTAACTGGCAAGAGCACCGGAAGGGTTACCAGCCCCTCCAGAAGTGGACCGGAACCACAGAAGCCCTAGGGCAGGCTTCTCCCACCCCTAACCAAAGATCTGAAGGAAAAATCTAGAAGATGCAAATTATCTCAGCTCTGACTCTAAAACAGGAGATTGAATCCACCCCAGGAGTCAAGGAAGGGAGTAGAAATAAGCCACTGTCTGGAGCAAAGATGGGGTGTCTGTTTTATTTTTGCATATTAAAGACCCAAACTAGCTCAGAAACTGGATGGTGCAATGGATAGAGGGCCAAGCCTGGAATGGGGAAGACTCGTCTTTGGGAGTTCAAAACTGGTCCCAGATACTTTCTAGCTGTGTGACCCTGGGCAAATCCCTTAATTCTGTTGGACTTAGTTTCCTCATCTCTAAAATGAGATGGAGAAGGAAATGAAAAACCATTCAAGTTGGAAATAAAAAAAACAAACAAAAAACTGCAAAATGAATGTTAAAAAATTGTTTTTATATGTAATTGGGAAAAATTTTAATATTATTTAAAAATTATTTTCTGTAAAAAAAAAAACTGTATTTTAAAATGTATAGCCAGTTAAGGAAAAGAGAGAAAGACAAGAAATTCCAAGGGAAAGAGAAAGAGACACAGAGAGGGAAAAGAGAAAGACAGAAACAGACTCAGATGAAGATTCACCAATAGAAAATGAAAGAGAAACAAACATCAAGCGTGCTAGAAAACACACGCAAAGAAATATACATGGAAAAACTGAGAATAATCTAATGGCCTAATTAGACTCTCAGCCTCCAATTTCTGCCTTTCAATCAATGGAACATTTATTAAGTACCTACTGTGTGCCAGGTACTAGAGCCTTCCTATCTATCCAAAATCATCTCCCTCCAAAAGCACAGATCAGACCCGATTCACTCACAGCAGGGTTCTCTCAATGCCTCCAGGCCACAAGAAAAAATGCCTCAACTTGACCCTCAGCTCTACCGGCCCCCCTCCCATTGATGTGGGAAAGATTCCTTTCTAGATTCCCATCCTCTCCTAATTAATAATGTAAATTTCCCTTTAACTCACAAATCCTGGTCCCTTTGAATTCCAATAGAAGATCTGACCTGTTCCCAGCCCCACCCGGATATGAGCCAACTTTGGGGCTACACCTGAAAGCCCCTCGAGCTAAGTCTCCTATTATAAAAAGGCCGCGCTGGGAACCCCTCTTTGCAGATTCCAAACATGGCTACCATGTGAGGACCCTCTGTCCAGTGCCCTCTTTATCTCTACCTTCTCCTATACTTTAACTTTGCTTATCTAATAATAAACCTCTTTTATCAATCTAGCTCTCTGGGCCAATAAATGCTTTTATTGGGAACTCGCGCCGCTACTAGACTCCCTTGCGCCGAATCTGTACCCCAAACCTGCCACTAGACCTTAACCCTAATTTCATTTAGGTACCCCAAAGCTAGACCTCAACACCATGACCTGGGTATCTCCCCGTTTCTCCAGCTTATCTTCATGTAACAGTCTGTTAGCTGTATCCTGAAGTTGATGCTGCGTTTATCACCTCTGAGCTCTTGGGCAGAACCAGTCCCTGCATTTCTGGAAATGCATACCTCCCTCCAATTTTTGGAATTTTCTTCCTCCAAGGCTCAAATGAGACTTGCTTCTCTGCAAAACCTTTTCTGATCTTCCCAGTTGTTGGTTCCCTTTCCTTCTTCAGATATTTCCTCTGCAATACTTGGATTACCTTCTTACCCATTCTGTCCCTAATTTATGGAGACTAAGGAAAGACTTTAGCTTCAAAAGGTCTCCCATTGCATCCAAGGTCTTCTCCAATTATCTTGATCTTTATCTGGCCACGGGACCCGATGGCTCAGGAGAGGAAAGTGAGACAGGTGACCATGCCCAGCCTTCCCTTATTTAAATCCAATTCACCTGCAAGTAACAGCATCCCTTCCCTGAAGTCCCGATCTTCTACACCAAAAGACGAACAACAACCAGCCTAACTTGTGTACTGTCTCCCTCCAGAAAGCTTTCTGATGGTGGATAGCATTTCATTTTTTGAATTGGCATCTCATGAGCACTAGCTCACAGTTGGTTGCTTAGAAAAAATTGTTAAATGGAGTTGGATTTCACAAGGTAATGTCTCCTTTCTTGTGGCCTTTTAGCCAGTGTGTGTAATGGTTAGAGCCCTGGACCTAGCAGCTTGGTTTCCAAGGCCACCAGAGATCTGGGTTGGTGACCTTAGGCAAGCCACTTAAAACTCTCACAACTTTGAGTTCCCCTCTGAAGAAACGAAAATTAGCACCACCTTCTTTCCTTCTTGGGGGGGGGGCAGCAAAAAGCAAGACAAACCTCACAAGCCATACAAAGGTAAATTACTGTCATTACTACCATCCCCAAAGGCTTTGAAAGTTTAGCAGCATTTTCGTAACTACAGGCACAAAAGGAGGAACCATAACTAGTATTTAATAAAGGCCCCAAACAAATCAAGCCAAGGGCAAAATCTAGATGAGATTTGGTCTGAATCCTAAATTTATTAATTTGGGGGCCTTCTTTTCCCCCTAACAGGATTCCTGGTCAATGACTCTAAAAGACAAACCTGACTACAATGTCTAATCTAACAATTGTCCTGCACGGTCTGATAATAGATAATCTTCCTACAGAACCCTGTTGAAAGGAAATTTATTTTTTCTTGAAAGATGTATAGCGACTATAAGCATGAGAGATTTTAGGGGAAAAAAGCTCAAGCCCTAGAAAAGGAAGAGATCATTTGCGTAGGTCCTAAACATTTTCCATCAATGTAAATCTTAAAGTAATATGAGGCTATAAGGCTTGGGACTATTTGGAGAGAACACAAGGGTGGGAGTAAAGCCTCATTCTAAATATTAGTCCTTCATGTAAAACTCAGACTAATGCAGGGATTGGGGGTAGGGACTTCCAAAGCTCAAGAGACAGTCGTTCAGAAAAGCCCTCTAGATTACAGGGGACAGTGGGTAGGTGAAGGACACAGTTTATAACATGTACAATGGGGAACTATTGAAATCTAGCCAGAGCTTGGGACTCTGCAGAAGCCTGCCTGACCTTTTTTCATTTTTTTCTTGTAACCTGTAAATAAACCCTTAGGGGAAAGGAAAACCAGACTAACTCCTCCGGAGTAAACCCTGAGGATCCAGAGTTCATTTGCACAATTTCAAACCACAGCCCAGATAGAAACTAGACGAGCCGCACCCCTTTCCCTCCAGCTCCCTTCCCTCTCCTCATTCCCACCCTCCCAAGGAAACAAAAAAAGTTGCCATTCTGGGACCAACTAGGGAAGAAAGTATTCAAATGGTTGCTTCCCAACCTCCAATCCCGGTCTGTGCCCGTGCCCCTGCACTAGCTTTAGCTTTAAGCTGCTACTGTAAGACAGGTCTCTGCTTCTGCCTGTCCCCCCCATGGAGTCTGGCCCAATTCCCAGCTATCTACCAGGGAAGAAGGCAAGGAAAAATCAGGGGAGAGCTCCCAAGAAAATAAAGTGTCTGCAGAATTTCCAACTACAACTCCTCAAATCTCTGCTAGGCTTCTAAGCAAGAATGTACTCTCCTAAAGCATATATACTAACAGGAAAGCAGACACTCATATTTGCAGGTGATCAAAAGGTAAAGAGCACGCTGCAGGTTAATTTATAATCATTTGAATCTTAGAGTTTTTAACACTTGACTTTTAATCTAATTCTAGTTAGCTTCCTCAGCTGTTAAATGGATATTGCTACAAACAACCTCTTCCTGGTTTCTTTTGCAATTCAGGAGGTGAACAAAATCAGAAAGTAGGGGTTGGTTGGTAAAGTGGCAGCCAGACTGAGAGAAGTTAAAAGGTACTATTTCTATCCTAAAGTCAAACGAACTTTTGTTATTTTATGCAGAAGAAGAAACTAAAGAATTACGTAAGGAAGAGTGAGGAAAAACCTGTGGACAGCTAGTATGTACCAGATAGCCAAGCCCTGTTCAAACAGCTCCAGGAAGGTCCCCAGCAGTTTGGGTGGATTCCTGATGGTGAATTTATGAGGGGCCCTGAATAGCACAAACCCCGAAGGGCTAAAGAAGTTGCAACCTGAATTAGTGAAGGGAGTACATAGAGAGGACCAGGTTATTATCAATTTAAAGAGGGAAAGGGACTTCAAAGGTCATTTAATTCAACCCCCAGGTTTTACAGAAGTAAGGAAAGCAGAGAAATGAGGCAACTTTTATGGGATTACATAAGTAACATAAATGAAGAATTAGGATTAGAACTCAGATTCTCTAGACTCAAAATCTAGCATTTTCTCCTATGCCAAACAAAAAAGATTAATATAATCCCTTAAATATCAATGAGAAAGTGAACAAGATGCTATTGTCTTGCTGTATACTTTCTATTACCTTAGAATAGTATTTTCCTCAAAAGGAGAAAGGGGACTGCTACCTCCAAAATGAAATGAATAGGTTTCAGGGCTCAGAGACAACACAGCTATGGTTTTAGATAACATTTATTCATCACAAATTCTTCTCTGAGTTTGTAATATTATACTTAACTGTGAATAAATTTCAGTTACCATTTTTCATTTGGGTTTCAAATCTTCTTACTATCTTAATCTTTTAGTATCTTAAGTCTTTTTTCACAAACTAAAAGTTAGAAACGTTCTTGAAAGTCATAGATTCTAAGTTCAAAGGGCTATCAAATTGTGCATACCTTTTGATCCAGCAGTGTCTCTGTTGGATCTGTACCCCAAAGAGATCACCAATAAAGAAGAAAAGACCCTTGTGCAAAAAATGTTTTTAGCAGTTCTTTTTATAGTGGCAAGGAAGTAGAAATCGAGTGGATATTCCTCAGTTGGGGAATGGCTCAGTAAGTTACGGAATATGAATGTAATGGAATATTGTTCTATGAGAAATGATCAGCAGGATGATTTCAGAAAGTCTGGAGAGACTTGCATGAACTGATGCTGAGTGAAGTGGCTCTTTTCAACAATGAGGTGATTCAAGGCAATTCCAATAGTGGAAAGTGTCATCCATATCCAAAGAGAGAATAATGGAGACTGAATGTGGTTGATCAAAACATAATATTTTCACTTTTTGTTTTTGTTGTTTGTTTGCTTGGTTTTTTCTCCTCTCCTTCTCCCCCTCACCCCCCCTCCCCTTCTGATCTGATTTTTCTGGCATAGCATGATGAATATGGAAATGTTCAGAATAATTAACACATGTTTACAGATTGCTGGTGAAAGGGGAGAGTGGAAGAAAAAATTGCAACACAAGATTTTGCAGGGGTGAATGTTGAAAACTTTGTATGTATTTGGAAAAACACTATTACTTTTTTTTAATGCTTAAAAAAAAGAAAGAAAGAAAAAAAGCATAGATCTAATCATCCACTCCTTGTAGAAATCTCTTGTCTAGCTTTACCAAAAGATGTCCTATCCAGTCTCCTATCAAGTACCTTGTTTCTGACTTCTACATAAATTAAAGTTTCCCTATCAACATGTTTATTCCTTATGTAATAGTTAAAACTATAGGGAGCCCACTACCTCTTCAAGCAGCCCATGTCATCAATGGAAGAATAGCTTTAATTATTAAAAAGAAGGGATTTCCTTTTCAGTTGGCTCTGGGGGTGTTTTCTTATGTGTAGAATAAGCAAGTTGGGAAGATCAACTCTAAGGTATCTTCCTCTAGCATTCTTGCTCAGTGTGAAAAATTTCAAGATTTCTAGCATTCTTTTTATCATTTATGCTTTCTGATATAAATATATATTAGGTGGATTAAATATAATAAACATTGTCTATTACATGCAAGGAACTGAACTAGATGTTGAGGATACAAGTGAAACAGTCCCTGCTTTTAAGGAACTTATATTCTTCTGGGGATTAAAATGTGTACATAAGATTTTAAAAAATGATACCAAATAAAATGATAGAGGAAAATGGAAAGGGAATACCTAGACAAAGTGCTCTTTAAAAACTCAAATTTAATGAAAAACACTGATTCAGGAGTTATCTGGGAAGGCTCAAATAGGAATTCTTGGGGTCTCTCTGCAGGTGGCTGTACTATTTACAATCTGAATAGCCTTAGACACTTACCTAACTTCTCTATAAAATGGAAAGGGGCAGGTTGAACAACATGAACTCTAAGGGCCCTTCTACATCTCCATGTATAGGTCTATGAATTTACTAGGACCAATGCATGGTACCTTGAGAGCTAGCAAGCAAAAAGGCACTGTGCCCAGCACTCAAAAGCTTTCTCTTTTTCATATTAAATTCCTCAATCCCTTCACTGTTTTTTGCTTTTCCAAGAACATGCTTTCCTGGTCCCACATCATCCTAAGTGCATTACTATGAATACACTTTAACCAGATCTTTAGGGTGGTGCCCAAAACTGAACACAGTATTCCAACACAATATGATACTGTTTGGTATAGCATTCACCTTTTTATTACTTTATTACACCTTAACCCCTCTTTATTATTATATAACACTGTTTTTTTTTTTGTTTGTTTGTTTTTTTTTTTTTTTTTTTTACTAATGATGCCTGACTCATCGAGACAAGAAGGTGACACTGGGTTCTTCCTCGCCTCGGCCAGAAATGTGCTGATCCAAGGACCAACCTGGCTAACTTTGCAATGTCTCATTACCAGTTTGGTAGCAGCGATAATTTTTTTCACCAAAGCTACTTTAAAAAGTCAAGCTCTCCCTGTCTTTCCCAGGCTGGCACAGAAGGGACTATTCAGTAGCCTGATCCCACTTTGACTTGCTATGTTTCACAGACAACTTGAGGACACCCCTACTCCTGGGAGGCTCTTTATATTAATGCCAAATTTGGTGGAAACATCCAATCAGTATAAGCCCATCATGGTTCAGAACTCCTGAATTCAAGAGATCTGCCAACCTCCCTCACCCAGGGAAACAGAGATTAGGCTGAGTCTCAAAGGCAGTTCTTCGAAATCACAGCTCCTTAAAGTATTATTCCATCAGTCAATAGCTCCTCTTATGCTTATACAGCTAATGACCCCAGGTCTTTTTCACATAAAACGCTGCCTCATCTTGTACTTGTGCAATTGCTCTCTGAAGTTCAATGCCACAGATACACAGGCCCACTAAATCTCATCTCACCAGGATTACAAATGACTGGGGTTCATAGATCATGGTCCAATATATCACCATGAATCTTGCTTCATTAGCTACCTCTCCCAGTTTTGACTTATGTGTAGAATATTATATATATAATAAATATTATTATTTATATAAATATATTATATTTAATATAATATATTATTAATATATAAATATATTATATTTAATATAATATATTATTATTAATATATAAATATATTATAATATGTGTAGAATATCTGAAAAGTTAACTCTGGTATCTTCATCCCAATCAATGACAGTGACCTGTAGAACTTGACCCCTGATGTTCCAAGCCAACATCTGTTGCCATTAGACAACAATCAGTTACAGGGCAAAGTTGTACAACAACCAATGAAAAATCCTGCTAATGATACTAGAAAGCAAGCCAGACTTCATTATCATGTAGCATCCCCATTTTACAGATGAAGAAACCAAGCCCTTTTCAGAGCTGCTAATCCCTCTTTGGTGTCTATCTTTCACTCAACTCCCTCAGTTGCTCTAAGTAGTTGTAGAATGCACAGCAGCCATACCCTGGTAAAACCATCTTGGCAGATGGGCTAAACCAGGCTGAGGGTAACCAACAGTCCTCATTCAGTGAGTTGGAGGAATGTCTACCCCAAGCACTTGAAGATTTCCCCAGTGGATGGATGAGAACAAGTTGTTCCAATGGCCATCCGCACCTGGGCCATCACCAATTTCTTGACTTTTGCCTTGCCCTCCACTAAGCGCCCCTCCCACCCCACCCTGCACTCTGGAAGATCCAGTGAGTTTGATGATTTTGCATAACCCTGCCTCAACTAAAATCCAATTCATGTGCAAGTTAAGATCAAACACTGCCACCCTCCTAATTCTAAGTCACCATTTAACTCAAATCTTAGACTTAAAAGAAAACTGGTCACTTTTAAACAAAGGAAAGACATTATTACCATTCCACCCTTCTTAATGGCAAAGAAAATCAAGCTTCTTTTCCTATCCTAGCCAAGATTATATACAAGTCCATGGACATTTCAGGAGGATAAAATTGGCAAATTACTACTTTGAGCAATCCTCCAATGAGAAATTTTTTGCTCAAATGGGATGCTCATCATTTTTTTTGTCCCCAGCTAATAGTTTGTGCTATTGATGATGCAGAGTTGCTCACTCATGACAAATGCCTGATGAGAAATATGGATTTAATGGGGGAAAAAAATCAAAGAGTGGGGAAAGAAGGCCACAGAGGCAAAGGAGGCACTATCCTCAATTACCAATCTTCCCTTAGAGAGGACAAAGTCCATCTAATCTCCCTCATGATTTCATAAGCAATAGCTCAACAGTCAACCTTGGAATCAGGAAAACTTGGGTTCAAGTCCTGCCTGATATATATACCTAATGACTTTGGACAAGTCACTTCACCTTTCATGCTGCAGGCAACTTTCTCATACTTTAAATTCTACCACTAGTGAATCTGCATTGGGAAGATGAGTGTTCTCACTGGGAGTCCCCTACACCAATGAAATCACAAGTTTGATTTTAAAAAAAATTTTAGTCCCAGTCTGAAAAGTAATTTTTTGGAATTTCCCAATGTCCTGCAAGACAGTTGAGGATGGGTTGCGGGATAGAACGATTACTACCAGTCTCCCAGTATACAGAAGAAGCATGGGGGTTCACAGAACTTTTTGTTTCACTGAGGATCTTCTCTCCCAGACAATGCTCAAGGCCCCGGCAGCACTAGATCCCTGGGCAAAGCATAAGCAGGATCAGGTCTGGCCAAAGGCCTTCCAGGAGAATTGGGAAAACAGTCTGATAAGTGACCTGCTTGCCTGGGTCCTGATTGTAAAACAGAGGGGAGTACTAAATCTAACAGACCTGTCATAAGATTGAATCTCTAACAAAACAGTACCCCTGGCTGTAAAAAACACTTTTTGGCCTCACTTCTTGGTTGGGATAGAATACAGTAATAAACCACAGAAAGTGTATGGCATCTATCTTTAAGGGACAAGTGTTAGAATTCTACAGCTACCCATACTTCTGACTAGAGTCTACTTCTCAGTGAAGGAGTATGAAGACCAATATAAAATCAATCCACCAAAATCACAGAGGATCCATAATATATTTAGATGTGATTGCTCTAATGGGAGTGCTGTAACTAAGAAAACTTTTTTACAAATAGGATGCCATGGAATACTGGGGCATTAAATAAAGGAAAAACTGAAGCATGAGATGAGTGTCTATCAAGTTTTATGAGGCAAATGTGAAAATCTCACAAATCTAAGTACATGGATGAAAATGGTGATGGGTGAGGATGTTTATTCTCCTAATAAACATTTTAAAAAGAGGAAGGAGAGAAAATGTTTTTTTAATAAAGCAGAATTTAGAGGCAGCTAAGTGGCACAGTGGATAGAGCACCAGCCCTGAAGTCAGGAGAACCTGAGTTCAAATCCGGTACCAGACACCTAACACTGCCTAGCTGTGTGACCCTGGGCAAGTCACTTAACCCCAACTGCCTCAGCAAAAAACAAACAAACAACAACAACAAGAAGCAGAATTTAATTCTAACTATTAATTTCTTCCCAACCTGAATTCAGCTCATTGAGCACTGTTCCTTCCTGGTAAGCAAATAAGGAGCTTACAAATCTCAGACCCTGAAAGGTAGTGTGGTACAATGTTTGCTGGACTTGAAGTTAGGCGAGGCTTGCTCAAATCCTGCCTTCAATACCTGCTAGTTATCTCAATTTCTTCATCCTAAAAATGGGGATAAAATGGGGCTTCTCACAAGGTTGTAGTGAAACTCAAGTGAAACAATGGATGTAAACAACTACATAATCCTTAATGTGCCTTATTTTTACTATCTGTTGTTATCATCATCATTGCAAGTTATCTGGTGTTTTATTCCTCTGCTAAGAAATGAGCAGATTTCAACAGCTCCTAAAGGACAATCAGTACAGTTCTACCTAGGATAAATACTGAGCCCGGGCTCATGGATAGTACTTGAGAAGCAGCCTAGTAGGAGGTGACTGCCAACTGGCATGACAATTCAAAAAACTCAGCACCTTTCCCCCTAAAGCAAACAAATCCTGAGGTTCCACTAGCCCATATATTTTTCCACAGATCCTTCCTTCTCTCTCATCTTCCACAAAGCCAATACTGCCAAATGGTGTTCATTTGGCTCCACAAAATCTCATATCAACTTCCTTCTCACTACTCATATAGCCACCAATTTTTATTAGCTCTAACTGCCTATTAATGGGCTTTCCCCCCTAGTCCATTTTACAGGTGCCAAAAAAATATTAAAATATGACAATCTATAGCTTCTCTGCTCCAAAACTTTCAGGAGCATCCCATTGCCCATAGGGTGTAGACAAGTTCCTGAGTATGGCTTTGATGGCCATTCAAAAATAGCTCTAACCTCCTCTTCTAGCTTTATTTCACATTATTAATTCTAGTTCCATTGGACTACCGATTAACCCCAGAATTTAAGATTCTACCTCTTTCCTCTGACCATAATCAACCCCCCATACCCAGAATGTGCTTTTCCTCTTCAAATGGAATTTCTCTAATTTTGTCTTCCTTCAAGGCTTCCTTGAAGCCTTCTGTAACCTCTCTCACAAGTATCAGGATTCTCTCCCTTCTCAGTTTATCTTGTTTATTCATATACAGTTTGTCCCTTCAGAATCTAAGTTCTTTGAAGGCAGATATGACATTTTTTCTTTGTGTTCCCAGAGCTTAGTGTAGTGCCTTACATATAAGAAAAGAGACTACTAGACTTGTGATTTCACTGATGTAGAGCTCTCCCAGAAGAAATTCCCTCTACTGGTGAAGATTATCTTCTGTCTCCTAGACTTAGGAGAGTTCCAAGAGTCTGACTCAAAGTCTCAGAGCCAGTAGGATTTTGAAGTGAATTCTCTTATTCACTGTGCCATACATGCACTCAATAAATGTCTTATCATTATGGAAATCTGCCATTTTCCCAATTTGTTGGTACTATTCTTCTTTATCTACATACCAGTCTCTAAGGCTATTTATCTCTCTTAACTTCTCTTCTTGATGTTCAAATAATCTGGTTTAGCCAGAAGAAAATGTCAAATGTGTATATGTTGCAGGGAAAAGGAAGAGGCTCTAAACATCAATCTTCAGTAATTGACTCTCATCTCTACCTCTAGGAGGTTGCTGAGAAAGGAATAATCCCACTATGAATAAGAAGTTTTATCTCCAATCTATTGGTCACTTAGACATCAAAGTGACTTTGGTTTTTTGTTTTGTTTTTTATAAAAATAACTTTTTATTTTTCAAAATACATACAAAGATAGTTTTCAATATTCATCCTTGCAAAACCTGTGTTCCAAATTTTCCTCTCTCTCTCCTCCTCTATGTAGCAAATAATCCAATATAGGTTAAACATGTATAATTCCTCCAAACATATTTCCACACTTCTTATACCACACAAGAAATATCATAAGAGAAAATAATTACAAAGAAAAAAACAAGCAAGCAAAGAACAACGACAAATAAGATGAAAATATTATCTAATGTGCTAAGTGAAATGAGCAGAACCAGGAGATCATTATATACCTCAACAACTATACTGTATGAGGATGTATTCTGATGGAAGTGGATCTCTTTGATAAAGAGAACTAATTCAGTTTCAATTGATCAAGGATGGACAGAAGCAGCTACACTCAAAGAAAGAACACTGGGAAACGAATATAAACTGCTTGCATTTTTGTTTTTCTTCCCAGGTTATTTATACCTTCTGAATCCAATTCTCCTTGTGCAACAAGAGAACTGTTCGGTTCTGCACACATATATATACTGTAACCTATTTAACATGTAAAGGACTGCTTGCCATCTGGAGGAGGGGGTGGAAGGAGAGAGGGGAAAAATCGGAACAGAAGTGAGTGCAAGGGATAATGTTGTAAAAAAATTACCCTGGCATGGGTTCTGTCAATAAAAAGTTATTTTAAAAAAAATTATCTAATGGTCCTCATTCAGTCCCCATAGTCCTCTCTCTGGATGCAGATGGCTCTCTCCATCACAAGTCTATCAGAATCACCTCATTGTTGAAAAGAATTAAGTCCCTCACAGTTGATTATCACATAATCTTGTTGGTGTGTACAATGTTCTCTTGCTTTTACTCACTTCACTTAGCATCAGTTCATGTATTCTATAACTTATTCAGCCATTCCTTAACTAATGGGTCAAAGTGACTTTGTTAAAGCACAGGTCTTACCGTGCCATTCCCCTACTCAATAAACTCCAGTGGCTCCCTCTCACTTCTATGATCAAATATAAAACTGACATTCAAAGCATTTCCTAACCTAGTCTCTTCCTGCCTTTCTAGTCTTCTTACAACTTGATCTCTAATACATCTTCTTTGATACAGTGACACACTGGCCTCCTGACTGGTTGCACACACACACACAAAAAAAGCTATTCCATCTTTTAGCTCCGGGAATTTTCTCTGGTTGTTCCTCCTGCCTAGAATATTCTCCTTCAACCATTTACTCAACTTCCCATATAGAATAATAATACCAAGCCTGGAGTCAGGAAGACCTTTTTTCCAGAGTTCAAATCTAACCTCAGTTCCTTACTATGCTGGGCAAGTCATTTACCCTTGTTTTCCTCAGTTTCCTCATCTCTAAAATGAGATAGAGAAGGAAATGGCAAACCGATCCAGTATCTTTGTCAAGAAAACCCTAAATGGGGTCACAGAGAATAGAACACAACTAAAAAACAACAAACACTTTCTACAGGAAACGCTTTTCAACTCCCCTTAATTCTAGTGACTTCCTTTTGTAGCAATTATTTCCTATTTATCTTGTATAGATCTTGCTTTGCCTATATTTGTTTGCATGTTGTTTCCCTCATTAGACTGTAAACTCATTGGAGGCAGAGACTGTCATTTGCCTCTTTTTGTATTCTTAGTCCTTATAGTGCAGTGCCAAGTACATTATAGTTTAATAATAATTATGAAAATTAAAAGATAATTATTATGAAAACTCCAACCTGATGGACCCTGTAAAAGGGTTTCTGGGGCCACCATCTTTCTTAAGCCACTTTAAAAACCACTGCCTTTTAGCATGTGGGGGTGAAAGCATAAGCCTTTAAAAAGCACCTTGCTCTTCCTAAT
This sequence comes from Antechinus flavipes, assembly GCF_016432865.1. Lineage (NCBI taxonomy): Eukaryota > Metazoa > Chordata > Mammalia > Dasyuromorphia > Dasyuridae > Antechinus > Antechinus flavipes. The sequence goes on along the minus strand of NC_067399.1, from coordinate 229,461,967 downwards.
GACTCAGAAAGGAAATAGGTAGGAGATATCCTGGGACTGGATTCCTGTTCTTTATAAGCAAGCTGTTTTATTAAAAAAACATTGGGAACTATATATTTCTTATTTTCATTATGCTAAAATAGAGCCAGATGTACTGAATTTCATGATGGTAAAACTGAATTTTCAGGGTTATATGAATATCAAGAAGGAACATTGTTAGAGGCCATCCAGTACAACCCTTTCATTTTATAAATGAAGAAGCTAAAACCCAGTGAAGTTAAGTGACTTTTCCAAATTTATCTACATTAAGGGTTAGAGGCAGAATTTAATCTATGACACTTCTGAGTCCAGGGTACAAAGAAGATACTCTAGGTGGGCCTCTGAATGTGCCTCAGATAAAGAAGTCCAATTTTAAACTCAACAAAGTTGTACTATAGGAAACATACAAAAGATTTTCTACAGTTTTTGTGCTTCGGAGTTCCAAAGCTAACTTTATGTGCTAATTAATAACAATAATAACTAGCATTTCTATACTTATCTCTGGTTAAGCACTTCACAAATATGATCTCACTTGATTCTTAGTGAAGTTAATAATAGCACTAATGAAATTAAGTGCTATTATTGTCTCCATTTTACATGTGAAGAACTTGAGGCAGAGAGAAAATGACTTTCCCAGTGTCAGGTCCTCCTGACTCTAGGCTCAGCATTCTATCCATTACACCCAACTAATTACCTCTCTCAGCAATAGTACCACAGAAAAAATGGTCCTTGGTAAACTATGACCGCTGCTGTTGCTGCCACTACAACTATTGCTATTATTATTACTACTACCACTACTACACTACTACTACCACTACTAAACTAGTAGTTTACTGCTAAAACATTCCTAGTCCACATCCCCATGTAGAAACTCCTTTAACCAATACAGATCAGCAACTCTGTAGTTTCTAGCTAGTCTTCAAAATTTGCCAGAGGAACACCACAATCTCACAACTAGCTTGGGTCAGGGGGAGTGCCTGAACCCAGCCAGGTCACAGTACCTTCTTGGCTGCCTCTCACAGCTTCACACACTGACATCAGCTGCATTAAGCAGGTGGTATGGCAGCTCTGGTATAGATCCAGACAAAATACATATTCAGAAAAAAAAAAAAAAAACTAGCTAGTAGGAAAAAAGTCAGAGAACAAAACCAGACAGTGAAACTGGCTACTGAAAAGATATAAGTATTTAATTTTAGTATTTGTAGGCATTTCTTTCTATTTGACCTACTCTAATTTTTTATAGGAGGCCTGGCCCAAGAAGAAAAGATAGGTCCAAGGTCACATTGTAAGTCAATGGCCCAGATGGGCAAGGGACAACAAAGTTTATACCCTGTACCATACCAGATAGGTGGGTGGAGGCAGATAAGATGGTCAAAAGACCTTACTGTCAAGGAGGGGCAAGAGTAAATTGGAAGAGAAGTAGGGTAGACTGATAAAAGCTGGAATGTGGATTTTAAAGGGAATCTAGAGCTTTATATCTCTAACAGTGCAAAGCTGAGAGGTTCATTCTACTGGTGTGCCCACAGGGCCTAGGCCCAGGTATAATCTGGAACAGAAAAAAAAAAAAATGGGAAAACAGAGTTTGGGTTGTAAACGTGAAATCTTCCTAATCTACAACACTGCAGGGAAACCCAAATTCTAACACCAGAAACTTATGCCTACAGTTAGACTCTAGCAAGAAAGATTGAAAATGTTCTCTTCATATCAATCAAAGCTAAGTACTGAGGGTATAGAAAGAGGCAAAAGAGAGTCTCTGCCCTTAATTGAGGGGATGGGGAGATAAAAAGCAAAAAATATATATATACAAACAAGCTATTTTCAGGATAAATAAGAATCGGAAAAAATCCTATAGAAGACGGGATTTTAGTTAAGATTTAAAGGAAGTCAAGGAAGCCAATGATGAAGAAGAGCATTACAGATATTATTGTTCCTATAAGAAATAATGAACAGGCTGATTTCAGAAAAGCCTGGAAAGACTTACATGAATTGATACTTAGTGAAGCAAGCAGAACCAGGAGAAAATTGTGTAACAAGATTCTGTGATGATCAACGTGATGGACCTGGCTCTTCTCAACAGTGTGGTGATTCAAGGCAATTCCGATAGACTTGGGATGGAAAATGCTATCTGCATCCAGAGAGAGAACTAGAGAGACTGAATATGGATTAAGGGATAGTATTTTCACCTTTTTATTTGTTTTTTTTTCCTAGTATTTTACCCCCCTTTGGTCTGATTTTTCTTGCACAACATTTCATGACAAATATGGAAATATGTTTAAAAGAATTGTACGTATTTACAAATATCAGATCTGCTTGCTGTCTTGGGGAGGACAGAGATAGGGGAAGAAGGGAGAAAAATGTGGAACATAAAATCTTATAAAAATAAAAGTTAAAGACTATTTGTACATGTATTTGGAAAAATAAAATACTACTGAAAAGAAAAAAACAAATGAAGAGTATTCCAGGTATGAGGGACAATGGGGAAAAATGCCCAGAGTTGGGGAATGGAATATCTTGTTTGTGGAATAGTAAAAAAGTCAGCATCACTGGATTAAAGAATATGTGGTAGGAATTAAAGTGTAAGAAGAATGGAAAAAGAGACAGGCCTAGGTTATGATGGGTTTTGAATGCCAAATACAGCATTTCATATTTAATGCTGGAAGCAATAGGGAGCCACTGGAGGTGACTTGCAAGGATGGAGAGAGACATGGTCAGACCTGTATTTTAGGAAAACCACTTTGGTGGCTGAGTAGAAACTGGAGGAAGGCAGACTCACAAACAGTCTATATTACTATAATCCAGATGGGAAGAGCTGAGGGCCTACACTAGAATAGTGATAGTATCATGGGAGAAAGAAAGTGAGACATGTTACAAAGGTGAAACTGACAACCGTGTGCTTTCATTCATGTTTGCTGATGTTGACTACTTTCTTCCCACAGATTGCAGAGTGGTCTCCCGTGCAAAACTCAATCCAAAGACCATCAACTACCTAGAATCTTTTTAAATTCCTTCCAGTGTCCACTACCTCCCCCACAAATTTACCTTCCATTTATTTCACTTATTTAAGTTATTTCTCCCAATAAATTGTAAGGGAAGGGAATGCTTCATTTCTGTCTTTTTATTACTAATATCTAGTATAGGACCAGGCACATAAATGTTTTCTGAAAGGGAGAATGGCTCTTCCAGCTTGTTCAAAACAGTTTCCAGGACATTCAGCTCAAAATGCACACACAATACTCTCCCAAGCCACATATTAGCCGCTTAATCACTAACTGGTAAACCCTTATAAAACTTCTGTTTGCTGAGGCTTCTTTTATCCCCAAATAAGAGAAACTAAGGTATAAACAGGACAAATTCCAGGACCAAAGATAGAAGCCTCTGAGTCTCACTGGTCCATTCCTGGCCCTAAATATCTCTCTAAATTTCTTCCTAATAGTTTCTCTTCTTTTCTTACAGCCAAGCTAGATATTTTTAGCCCTTGGCTGATACATGAAAAATCTGCTATAAGCATCTCCATCACAATAAATTTCCAGACTACTTGGAAAAACCTTCTAACTTTGATGTTACAGTCTGAGGCTACATCTTCCCTTTCTTCCTTTTTCCCAAGCAAGGTCCCTTCAATCTTTCCATCTTATCCCTTATATTGCTTGCTGATGAAATGACTAGGTTTTTTCCCTCCCTCAGTGTCCTCCCTGGGTTAAAAGAGTTCCAGAGGGCTAGAAGAGTTTCTAAAGTGATGGTGTGACTGCCTTCCCTATGTACATGATAGCATCACAGTTGGCCTTTCTCCTGCATGGCTGAGGTTAGAGGACTTACTACCTGTATGACTTTGGGTAGTCTGGGTTTACCCCACCTGTAAGATCAGGAGGTTGGACTAGACCACCTCTAAGATCTCTTCCAGCTCCAGATCTATGATGCTGTCATTCTTTGTACCACAGTACTCTCTCTTCAAGGTTGTGCCTAGAACACTGTGGATTCTAAGGAAGGAGAGATGAGCAATCTGACATTCTGGAAAGACTAATTCTGGCTTGTCTTTGACTTTATATCTACTAAGATTACTTCCCAGGTTGGAGAGTAGAAGGGTGGCAAGGGTTGGAAGAATTCCTGGATTTTCCTTAAGAGATTAGATCTTAGAGTTATTTGCTATTTTTTGTCACTAACCAAACTGAGATTAAGTTAAATATTCAAATTTAGTCCCTCTGAATCCAGGGACCTGGGAAAATGTGACAAGGACCAATCCAATCTAGTTAAATCTTTATCTAGAATATAAAGAGGGGGAAAGGAAGTTTTGTGAATGACTCTAGTTAGTCCCTGGGTGTTTTAAAGATAATAATGGATGAGGGATAGACTTGGGGAAAGGGAACACTGAGTCACTTTCTGGAAAATATTTTTGGTAAAGTCAAATCCTTCGAGGCTGTTGGGAGTCAGTGGATTAATAAACTGGCCTCAGTGTAAAGGAAACGTGGGCTAAGGTCCTTGCTCTGACAATAATAAGGGCTATTTAACCTTGGGCAAGTAGCTCTTTAAGACTATAAGGTCCAGAGGAAGTCCTAAACTGCATCCATAAGGATTCTCCTTACTGAGAATTCATACACCAATGAAATCATAGGTCCAGTCCAAAAAAAAATAAGTCAAATCAGCAGAAAAGGCAAGAAATCCACACATAATCATAAAATTTGTAAGATCATTGACCTGACATGACATTTGCTTGGATCTGAAGTAAGGAGGTTATAATTACAAAAAGTTAACTTGTTCGTTGCCTAACTAGTGATTTAATTATAATAATATTGAACTATAGAAATTCTGGATTCCAATCCTGATTCTGTCACAAACTGTTACAAACAGGGGAGTCTGTTAATCATTTCATCTATATAAAACTGTACTAGGTCAATTATAAATTCTTATGTACCAGAGCAAGGCTGATTTATCAAACTTGTATACTCCTCTAAAAGTTTCTCTTCAGGCTATAGGTGCTCTGGTTTCTTTCTGATGAATTTTACACCCAGGCTTCCACTTCCTCTGAGAAGTACTCCAGGAAGACAAGATCCCATTTTGCAGTGGGTGGGTCCCAGCCAGTTACTCCTTAGTTCCTCATCTTCCGTATTGCCAAATCTAAAATAGGATTATAAATCACAAATAATAGATCCAGAGACCATCTAGTTGGCAAATTACAGCCCTTGAAGGCCTCTGTGGCTGAAAAAATTTTTTATATTTTAAATGCAATAACTATATTTGGAACTTTATTTCAAAGTGTAAAAATGGTCCCCCAGGCCATACAAAAAAGCTTGCTTGCTCACCCTTCACCTAATCTAACTCTCATTTTATAGAAGTTCATGGATATGAAGAAGATTGGCAAGTCACAGTCAGTGGTTGAATCTGAATTTGAACTCAGATCCTGCCTCCAGATCCAGTGCTTTATCCACAGTACCATGAAACCTCTATCCCAATATGTGAATTTAATCTGAATAACTATATAAAAACATCCTTGGAATCAGGAAGGATTCTGAGCCTTCCTGATCATCCTGAAACTCATCCTGAGTTTTAAAAAGTCCCTTTCCAACTTTTCTAGTCTTATTATACTTCCTTCTCCATATACCCTAAAATACAGTGTTACTAGTCTCCTTGCGATTTCTGGAAAAAAAAATCAAAACATTCTATCTCCCTCCCCACTCAAAGCCTTTTTTTCTTGGCTATCCCACATGACTGGAATGCACTCTCAATGAAGTTGGGAGACATTGGCCATTATTTACATGTGGTCTCCTTTAGGGCGTAAGTTCCTAGAAGGCAGGGACTGTTTTGTCTTATCTTTGAATACTCTGACCTTCTGGAGGGCTTGGTAAACAGCAATCGCTTAATAAAAGCTTGTTGACTAACCTCAGGGAGAAAAAAAATCACTTAACCAGTTTAGAGTCAAATCTATAAGAAATCACAGTTGGGGGGCTAAAAGTGGTTTATCCTTCAGAAAAATAACAAAACAATCCTGAGAACTGCCTAATCACTACAATTCCGGAGAGCCAAGTGTTATTTGCCTGTCATTTTCAGCTCCTGCTAGTCCCCTTTTTAGCCCAACAGCAACAATCCAGTCAGTTCCCCAACTTGACTCCACTCCATGTTCCAGAAATAACTTGCCGAGTTCCACCTCCCTCCCAGTCCCAAACTAATGTTCGGAAGTCATTCCAAGGATAGTGGGTACAATTCAATCTAAGGTTACATTAGCCAAAAAGGGATTAAGTCCAAAAGCAGGTGTCCTTACCTATCAGGAATGAAACCTGGAATGAGAGACAACTGTGATTTGCAAAAAGAAGCCTCAGAAAAATCCTGCCTAATTCAGGTGAAAATTTTCTTTTCATCTCCTCCAAAAATATGTATGTTTCCTTCCCTTTCAGTCTCCTTGCTGATGAAACTCTAGGGTATGTTCCAGTACATAGATGACTCTGTGACAGTGTGGCTTGATTCAGGATGAGAGCTTTGATGGAAGAAAGGGGATGTGTATGCATTGAGTTTGAGACTGGTGAGTAAAATTCTCCTGCTGCCTTTCTAGTCAGTCTCTTGAGAGGTAGCCAAGAACTGATGAGTCGGAAAAGTACAGAGCAAGTGAAGGCCCATTAAATATGTCTAAAAGACCAATGATGAGAGGCTGGTATCTGTGGCCTATGAAGTTATGACACTACTATTCCAAACACTGAATAATCTGCCTGCATTCCACTGAATTTTTAAAGCCTCCAAAATGTTATTTGGAACCTCCCCATTCCACCACCTGAAGTAATGAAACAAGGGTTAGATTCTCCTAAATGTTTTTTTTGGTTGTTGTTCATCCCATCTGCAGTCTCTCCACTAAGAGGAGGTAACGGAGAAGAGAACACAGGTTATATACAAACAGAATCTGTCATAACAGGCCCAACTAGATCCCACAAATCAACTGAATAGATCAATGGGGCTTACCCTTCTTGAACTCCTCTAGCATGGCGTCCAGTTTGGTGTCGTGGAAGACAAAATGAACTGGATGGTTGTAGAAACGAGTGATGGTTTTCAGAGGAGTGCAGTCATCCGGGTCCACAAAGGCCAGATCCTTGACATAGAGGATATCTACAATATTGGACTGCTCCTCCTCATACACGGGGATGCGTGTGTACCCACTTTCCATAATCTCTGACATAGTGTTAAAGTCCAGGATAGCATCATTTCTGATCATGAAACAGTCGTGGAGCTGGGTCATGACATCCTCCACCGTTTTGGTCCTTAGTTCCAGGGCACCCTGAATCATATTGAGCTCCTCTTTCACCAGATCGTTGTACGGCTCGGTCACCTTTAGCATCTCCATCAGCTTTTCCCTGTTGTAGATCGTACCAATCTCCTGACCAAGAACATAATCCAAAACCTTGCTGATGGGATAGCTTAAGGGGAAAGTGATTATCATGAACAACTTAGTGACATTGAGCGTGTTGGCCCCTACGGCCAGGCCATGGCGGGAGCAGAACGCCTGGGGTACAATCTCCCCAAAAATGACAATGCCAATAGTGGAGGAGGCCACCGCCACCACTCCCGATCCGAGGAGGTTATCCAGAAGGATTGTGAGGGAGGTGTTGACCAGCACATTGCCCAGGAGCAGGGAACAGAGAAGGTAGTTACCCTTACTTCGAATGGGCTCAATCTTTCGGGCATACCTTTTCTCTTTCTCCTTGCCACAATTCTGTACAATCCTTAGCTCCATGGGATCCAAGGCCATGAGACCTAGATTGAGGCCTGAGAAGATTCCAGAGAGCACCAGCAGCACCAGTAGAAGCAAAATGTTCAGCCAGAGGGGCATTATCCTTTTCTCACCCTCCATGAGGAAGAGCAAGGTGTCCGTCCCGGGCCACCTTAGCCACTGCCCCGCAGCCCAGGTGCACAGGCCGTAAAGCCTCGAGTTCTCACTCCTCCTTAGGTACTTGCTTTCCATGAGCAGCAACATGATCGAGTTGTCTGTGCTCACGTTGATAATTTTGTGGATCAACAGGTCCCTGGAGATCCCGATGCAGACGTTGGTTTCGTAGATATCCTGCACGGTCTCCAGCTCAGTGAAGGTGATGTGGCCAAGGGAGTAGTCGTCTAAGTTGATGCCATACAGTCTCAGTCTCACCATGCTGCCCTCGGTGACGTACAGGATGCCATCTGAGTTGATCCCGCACGTACTGTTGCAGGTATCCAGCCTCATGCCAAAGATTTTGGACTGGTCTTGGCCCCAGGTACCCCGGACCCACAGCAGCAGCCCCAGCGCCGCCAGGAGGAGGCGCCCTCGGGCTCGTCCTCCCGCCGGGCCCGGGCCCAGGCCCCCGCCCCCGCTGCCCGGCGCCATGTTGCTCCTGCTGCTGCCGCCGCGCCCCAGAGCCCCCAGCCCCCCGCCGCGCGGCACCTCTCAGCGCCACCGCTGCAGCCGCTCCGCTGCCGCCGAGCCAACTGCCCGGGCCGCGGGCCTGACGTCACACCGGTGGCCCGCCCCCCCCGCCACAAGCACACGCCCAGTACCACGCCCCCTCCGCCGGGAGTCACGCCCACTCATTTGCATGATACTGCCTCCTTAAACCCCTTCCTCCTTCCTCCATCTCCTCCCTCTCTTTGGAGGTACCGGCACCTATTACCCTAGTTTAAGGGGGTCTGGGCTTTTAAGGTGGAACTGGGATGGGCTGGGATCGTACGATTTTTGAAGTTGAGATGTGAAAAGGACATTAAAGGTCATCTAGTCAGTTCTCTTTTTACAGATAAGAAAAGAGAGAGAGACCCAGAGAGAAGGGCCCAAGGTCGCACGCAGCGAGTGCCAAGGTTAAGATTTGAACTTGGGACAAGTTGGCGTCCTACTCCCGCCTCTTTTAATTTGTTCCATAGAATCATCTCAAGATTATGGAACTCTAGAACCGAGAGAGACTTTAGAAGTCCTCAGGTTCAATCTTGGACCATTGAGAGAACCTGCTGGCTGGTTTCTCTGCCTCAAGTCTCTCTCCACTCGGAGTCGTTCCCCGAATGGCCGCTAAAACACGGGGGCGACCAGATACAACCCCAAAGCAAACATACCAACAGTTGACTTCGTTATTTCCAAGATTAGATAGAAAATCCTATGTTTGATGCTCAAAATCTTCATTAGCTTTCCCCCCCTTTCCCGACCTTATACTTCATAACCTCCCGTCACATCCCCCATTCTTATCTCTCGACTCGGGGCTTTTTCACTAGTGGTGGAATTCCCTCCTTCCCTATCTCTGCCTCCAGGCTTCCCTGGCTTCTACTGGATGCCTTTTCCAATTGCCTTTCATTCTGCAGTGGTTCTCAAAGTATGGTCTAGAGACTGCTGGGGGTCTCTGAAACCCTTTTAGAGGGTCTACAAATTCAAAAACAGTTTTTATTTCCAATATGGTAAATGTCTATACATATAATCCAGATAAACAAAAACGCTTTGGAGAGATCCTCAATAATTTTTAATAGGATAAAGATACTGAAAACAAAAGTTTGAGAACCACTGTTCTAGTGCTTTCCCTCGGTTTATTATCTCTAATGTATCTTGTCTGTGTTTTGTTTGTAGACAGTTATTTGCATGTTCATGAAATCAAATTTGGCTTCAGACTTACTAGCCGTGTGACCCCGGCCAAGTCGCTTAACTCTGCCTCAGTTTCCTCATGTGTCAAATGAACTGGAGAAAGAAATGGCAAAGCCCTCCTGTCGCTTTGCCAAGAAAACTCCAAACCGGTCACAAAGTCAGATGTGAGTGAACAATAACAACATTTATGTGTTGTCTCCCTCATTGGATTACCAGAGCCTTGAGATCAGGGCATTTTTTGTTTTTTGTTTTTTGTCTGTCTTTATATCCCTGGTACATAGCCCAGTACTTAGGTAGCAGGTGCTTAATAAATGCTGATTAGCTGCCAGCTTAGGAAACTGAGATCCACCCAGAGAGGTTAAATACTTTGGCCAGGGTTATACAAGTAAGCCGAAGGAGCAGCAGGGTTTGAAATCGGTTCCTCTGATTCTACAATACTTCACCTGGATCCCAAAAGGGACACTGCTAAATCTATGATCCTACACAACTTCTTACTCAGTTTCCACATTTGTAAAATGAGGCAATCATTGATCTCTAAGGACTCTTCTGCTTTTTGTAGATGCCTGCATATACCTGAATCTGTAATAAGCAGCCATATTAGAGGGGAAAGAATGCTGAACCCGGCTTCAAATTCCAACTTTGTCACTTGATGGAGAAATGGACTAGAGTACCTATAAAGTCCTTCTTTTACAGCTAAGAGAAAAGAGAAAAGACAGATTAAATTTCGGCCACCTTACATTCAGTCCAGCACTCCATGACATTGCATTTTTTTTTGTTTCCTCATTCTTTTCATTACATTCAAAAAACATCTATTAAGCATCTGCTGTGAATACAGAAATATGTTAGGAACTAGGATAAATAAAAAAAATTGTTAATATCTGGTTGATACCCCCTTAGAAATTAGGCTATTTTTTTCTCAGCTTTTCCAAAATCCCACTGTATTTTCTACTTTACTGTCCATCATGCTGTATACCTATAACATTAATATGAACAAATCCTTCCAGAAAAGGGCCACAAATCAGAGAGACAAAAGTTAAAGTATCCCATTTATCAAGGTTCCTTTATACCTCTGCTCTAGGACTAGTTAAATTTCCAACAACTGCAGCTTACCCTCTTTTCTTTCAAAATTAATAATTCACTTTTATGTTGCTTATGTCTATCAAAAGATACATACATTTGAGGAATAACTGACAAAAGATTTTCTATTTCCACATTTTCTTTTCCACATCAAGAAAATTCCAGGAAAGCCTCACTGTGTCAAATTTATGGAAGAATATGGACAAGTCTCATAATAGCAGAAAGCATGGATGTCACCTACTTCAATGGAAGGATTAACCATATCAGTAAGACCAGAGATTATTTGGAGTAGTAAAACTGGAATTATCCCCTTTGGTTCGATAGTGTTAGAATTCAGAAAATCACATTCATTTCACTGGACTAATCCAAGGTCAAGACTAGTTTCTAATTCTAATCTTAATCAGGACTAGTGTGTGTTACTATTAGGATCACAGAATCAGATCTACAGCCAGAAGAGACTGTAGAGGCCATCTTGTGTGCTTGAGGTCACACAGATGGCAAGGTGATAAAGGGCAAAGCCTCCCTGGGAACCCAGCATTTACTAAGTACCAGTACTAGGTATTTTGGGGGGAAACTGGGATTATTAAAAAAAAAAAAAAAAAAGATTGTCTGCCCTTAAGAAATCAGCTCCCATTCATCAGAGCAAAGGGGAGTTCATTACTGGATTACTTGAGCATTAGGTACTTTGTAATTTGCAGTGTTTCATCAATAGAAGCTAACCATACTAATCCCAGTATTTGAGGAAAAGGAGTTCGGAGTGCCATTGCCTGCACCTTAACCCTATTCCCTCCTCCTTCCTCTTCCCCTTCCTCCCTCTCTCTCTCCTCCTTCTCCCTTTCTCCTTTCTCTCTTCCTCTGTCTCTCTCCTATCTTTAGACTTCCCTCTCTTTCCCTTCTTCCCTCATTTTTTCCCTTCCTTCCCCACTCTCTCCTTCCCCTCCAAATTGTATGGGGCAGCTAAAGAGCTAAAACACTTTGCAGTGAGTGGGCTGGCAGGATGAAGGATGAGAGGTGTTATTTTAGATCAGGAAAGTCAATTCCCTGAACTACCAAGATTAAACCTTTGTTCTCACAGTCTGTACATTTATATCTTGAATACTAGGCACTTTAAGTGTGAATTAAAAGTTGATCTGCCCTGATAAATTCAGTTCAAAGGAGCTCCAATACATATAAATGTAATTTCAGGAAGGCACACATACTTTTTGTCTTAAGGGCTTCCACCAAAGATATGGGTAAAAAATACATTCTATCTCCTCTACCCCCAAAATGCTGATACTTCAGTTTATTTTTTTAATCCAATTAGACATTAAAACCAACGCTTGATGGGGGGGGGGGGGAGAGCAACTATTCGTTGTCATAATATCCATGGATTAGGGAGGAGGAAGAGACAGAGAGAACTATGGATAAATGGGGAGCTGGGTCTCCATGCCCAACTCTGCATCTGGTAGGACATTATTGGATGGCCCAGAAATACAGTAGTAGCTTGTTTTTAGTGGGAGGGCCTGACCTAAGCAAATCTGTTTGACCACACTTTCCCCAGTTCTCATTTTGTTGAGCAAGAAGCTGATACCTAACTTGAGGAATGTGCATAGAGTAGACCCTGCTTGGGGGGGGAGGGGGAAGAGGAATACAAAGGAAACAGCTGGAGTAGGCAGGTATAACCTCTGACCCTCAAAGAAGTCATTCCCCTCCCCCACTCCAACAGGCTCTAACCCTGGGCCTCACAAGGGCATCTGAAGTACTGTATTCTGAGAGTAAATCCCATTCTAGAGGACCAGGCTCAATTTTAAGAGAAGATTCTCCAAGCTCACTCATTCTGAGCTATTTTGAGCAGATCTTATTTGAATGCTATTTGCCCTTTTCCTCTTTCACTATGCTTAGAAGTTTTCTAATTCTCATGATTATTTACAGTTTGGTTAAATATATATTTGTCTTTTTAAAACATGTACTATTCTAAGAGACTCCCAGATATCAGCAGTGTTTATAGGAACAAAGAGAGAAGAGAGCTGGAGTTTTGTTTTGTTTTGTTTTGTTTTTTAAGATCCTTAGGTTTAAAAAAAAAAGTTGTCATTTACTGGCAGAGGATAAATTAAATACTATTTCCTTATCACGAAAGGGCTGTGTAGGATGGGATAAGGAAAATTCAGTTTCTGTTAAAGCTCAGTCTAACAACACCCACACTCAAAGGGAAACAAATAAATAAACTTTTATTGAGTCCATTCTTGAAGAATTTGGAAAAAAGAGTTTGAAAAATCATAGCTCAGAACTGGTGGGAAACGAATTCAACACTTCATTTTACAAAAATGGAAAGCTGAAATTCAAAGATTAAATACCTTGCCTTGATTCACACAACAAGTAAGTAATGAAGTCAGTGGTGAACCCTCAGTGCTCTTTGGCATAATCCCAAGGTCAAGAAACTTCAATTTCTAGCACTTTAAGTAAACTGCCAGTCCAAACTGGGGTTAGGGTGTAGGGTAAAATATAGATAAAAGTCTCACCAGATCAGCAGATATGAATGCATTGGGAATACCTGACAGTCAATAATCATTTATTAAGTGCCAATAAGTGCCATATTACTATGTGCCAAGGGCAGTTAGGTGGTACAATATATAGAACACTGAGCTTAGAATCAGGAACACTGATTTTCCTGAATTCAAATCTGGCCTCAGACATTAGCCATATGATTTTAGTCAATTCCATTTGCCTACATTCCTCATCTGTCAGCTAGAATTGAAAAGGAAATAGCAAACCACTCTAATATCGTTGCCAAAAAAACCCAAAATGGGGTCACAAAGAGAGGCTACCAACTGAAAGGACTCAACAATTATGTGCCAAGTACTATGCTAAGCACTCTTAGGGTAAAGACTACCATTCCTTCTATGGTTTTATAATACTGTTTGAAGAGAAACTATATATAAATTCAAAAAGATAAATAACAATAGGATAGAATGATTATTAGATAAGTGGCAAAGATATGTGAATCTCAGAGAATATGATCATAGTGTTATGCCACAGTTCTTTTTAACTGTCCTGACTCAGTTTCCTTGTACAAGTTTCCCTTATCTTAGTCTCTCTAATTACTCCCCTAAGCTGTAAATCTCCCTCTGGTCCATTAAGGCTGAGGACCAATTACTCTAAGGTTATAAATTGTTAGCCCAAGCAAGATAAAAGAGAGAGTAGACCTCCTGATTCTTTTCTGTCCTCTAAAATATTCCAAGATATTTCACTGACATCTTTATCTCTGTGTATTCAGACATCCTGTCTCTGGGTTTTTTGGGGGGTTTATGGCCTTTTCCATCCTGACAGTTTTCCTGCGCTTCTCACCCCTTCCTTTGTTCAGAGAAAAGGTATTTAAGAAGTTGGGGTTCCTCCATTCATTGCTGGAGGATGGTGGCTGGCGGGTGGATGGTGGACACTGAATTCTTTGAGATGACAGTCTCCTCCAGCCCTGGGACCAACATGAATTCCTTGGTTCCAGTATATCTCTATCTCTGTCTGACTGGATAATTTGAGACGAGAGTCCTGTCCAGTCAATCTTACTCTCCCATCAATAAAATATTAAAAACTCTCTAATCTCTCTCCTGCCTCAGTTTCTCTGCCATTACAATAGGGCTGATATATTTTTGACACTTTCTATCTGGCTATCAGTGATAAAGAAACAGATATGGAGCCTCATTTCTATTCAGTTAACAAGTTTATGAAGTATTTACTACGTGTAAGCCACTATGCTAGGCACCAGGAATACAAAAACAAAGACTACAATCATCCCTGGCCACAAAGAACTTCCATTCTCTTATGGAAATTTTTAAGAATGCATCACACAAGGTCCACAACTTCTTTTTAACTAGATGGTGACCATAGTAGGGACAACAATCCTTTAATGAAAGAAAGGAATCTGGGTAAGTGAAGAAGAGGAAATAAACAGAAATAGGAAATAGAAGTATCAATTTTGGGGAACTAGCAGTTCAATATGACTACAACATTTAATTCATAAAGGGGACTAGAATGAAATAAGGCTAGAAACACAGGTGGATAACACTTTGCAAAGGGCCTCAAATGCCAGACTAAGGATATTTAGATACTTCAGTGGTTCCATGATGTAAATATTTCCTTCAACAAAATAGATTGCAGCCTGATTCAAAATACACTTTTTTTATCTCATATGTCTCTTGCTTATATCTCATGATAAATCTTCTACGGTGGGTCCATCCAGCAAGCTAGGACCTTCTTCTAGATCTCCTGATTTTTGTTGTTCAGTCATATCCAACTCACCATGACACCATTTGGGATTTTTTTTTTTTTTTTTTTTTTTTTTAGCAAAGATAGAGAGGTTTGCTTTTTCCTTCTCCATCTGAATGATATATGATAAGTAAGAGGGAAGAAAAGGAAACTTTCATTGAATGACCCAGATTTTTTTTTCCTGTAAAATATGAAGCAAGATTTTTAGCTGAGAGAGGAGGGAAAGGGGGAGACATGGAAGGTTTGAGGTAGAATGAAAAATTTTGGAAGAGACATTGTGGAGAATAAAATGATGAGTTAAGGGAGATATGGAATTGCCTAGCAGAGCAGTGAGGGCCCAATTCAAGGGACTTCTATTTTTTTGGGGGGGGTGTATAGGGGGAGTTTGTATCCTCAGTACTTAACACAATTCTCATCAAATAGTAAGCATTTAATAAATGCTTTTTCATTCATTCCCAGCAACATTGTGTGTGTGTGTGTGTGTGTGTGTGTGTGTGTGTGTGTGTAAAATAAGATTAAGAAGCAAAGCAGGTATCCATCAATCACAAAAAGGTTAAAGAAACCAAAATATTTAACACTGTAAGAAACAATATGAAGAATTTTTAGAAAAACTGGGAAAGATCTATAGGAACTGATACAGAATAAAGTACACTATGATCACAATAACGTAAGAAAATAACATTGAAAGACATCAGAACTCTGATCACCATGACCCATCTTGACTTTAGAGGAATGATGATGAAGCATCCCTCTTCTTGAAAGAGAGGTGGTAGATTATGGGTATGAGATGAAGTATATATTGTGGAAAGAGGCTAATGCAAATATTGGTTAATCATACAACAAGTATTTATTAAGCTTTTATTATGTACTATTCATTGTACTAAGTGCTGGAGATACAAAAAAAGACAAGATAGTCCCTTCCTTCAAGGAGCTCACAATCTAATGGGGGAATACAACTTGTAAACCACTACATACAAATAGTTTATATGAAGATATATTGAAAATAATCAATAAGAAGCTGTTCCTAATAGTAGAGGAGAATCACTGGGAAATGACAGCAATGTAAGAAGGAAAAATGTTTTTTAAAAATGAATTGAAGGAAGGCAGTGAGATACAGTGGAAAGAGCAATGTCTGACTCCTCATGATCTCATTTGGGTTTTTCTTGAGACTATTATTAAGTATCTGAGACTGGATTTGAATTTGGGTCTTCCTGATTCCAGGCCTTGTGCTTTATGCACTATGCCACCTAGCTGCCCCCAGAACCTGTGTAATCCTGGTCAAATCATTTAATCTTCTTAGCCTTCAGTTTCCCCATCTGTAAATTGACTAAACTGTACTATATGACATTAGCCATCCTTCCCAGCTCTAGTTCTATGATCCATTAAAATGAATTGAAGTATGTGCCAACTCAAGCATTATCTTGATTACTCCACCTAAAGTCTTTTCATTCATAAATTCTTTAGCTCTTAATACTACTTACTGCCTGAGTCTCTCTGGCTTAGCACCCAAACCTCCTTCCTACTTCACCCAATACTGTCCCTAATTTGGGATTCTTCCCATAGTTAAACTCTGACCATCCTGATCATGAGGAAGGAAAATAGTCTGGAATGTATCTGCCTCCTAGATAAATAACCTTTTCTTCCTTCTCCTACTTAATCATGATGTTCTTTGCTATCCCATTGCACCCTTCAGACTTTCCTGCTTATGTGACCCAGAGATGAAAGGAGAATTCAGAGACTGCTTTGAATTTACTCTCTGTCAATATACATTGGCCTGCCCAACAGTAATAGAATAGGATGTACTTGTAGGAAGAAGACAAAGAAAAGTACAATAGCATGAGTTGCTCAAAAGAATAGGAATAAATACTGGCTCAGTTTGGGGGCTGCAGACTAAAGAGGCAATGAAACTTAAGGAAAAGTATGTTGTACGTAGATCAGGAAGAACTTTGGTTGGGGTAGGAATAATAACTTACGAATGAAAAGCATTTATAAGCTGCATGACCCTGCATGTAAAAGTGCTTTGGAAACTTTGAAGTACTTCATAAGTTAAATGAAGTACTTCAGCTATTAAATAAGATCCATATTTCTCTTCTCCTGGAGTGGGGGAAAAAAAAGAGCAGACGAAGAAACCAAGAAGATATTCCTTATAGGATTTATTTCTGAAGTATTCTTCTCACTTAGGTTTGACTTGTCCAGAAGAAGTAATTAGTCATAGTTTCCAACATAAAAATAAAAAAAAACAACAACAAATTGATGATGATAAAACAGGACTATCTATAATTTTTGTGATAGAATACAGATCAAGCCAATCAAATATTTTAAAGTTTAATTCAATTGTTTAAAGTAGTATTTTATTTTTCCAAATACATGCAAAGATAGTTTTCAACATTCACTTTTGCAAAACCTTGTTTCAAGTTTTTCTTCCTCTCTCCCTGACTCCCCCCTTCCCTAGATAGTAAGCAATCTAATACAGTTTAAACATGTGCAATTCTTCCAAATATATTTCTATATTCATCATGCTGCCCAAGAAAAGGATCAAAAGGGGGGAAAAAAAAACAAGAGAAAGAAAAAAAGCAAATAAACAACAAAAAAAGGTGAAAATACTATGCTTTGATCCACATTCAGTTTCCATAGTTCCTTCTCTGGATAGGAATGACACTTTCCATTCTAAGTCTATTGGAATTACACTGAATCTCCTCATTGTTGAAAAGAGCCAAGTCCATCACATTTGATCATCACATAATCATCTTGCTGTGTACAATGTTCTCTTGGTTCATTTATCATCAGTTCATGCAAGTCTTTCCAAAGCCAATCAAATTCTGCCTGCTTGTCAGCTCTAGGCACAGATATCACCCATAGTCCATGCAAGCTCTCTGGGTTCATTTGGATCTGGCTTGATCCTCCTATCAACAAATAGTCCATTCTTTCTTTAACTCAATGTCTGTATGCACAAATAAAACAGAAATAAAGTTTCAAAAAATAAAGTAATAAAAACATAAAATATGAATAGAAGTTAGTTGTTGTCCATATACAGCTTTTCCCAAATAGGGTAGAGGGGTTCCTACTCCTGCATAGGTACTCATACAATATAGGGATTATATATTGTATAGTTTTTATTTCTTTCACCATAGAAAAAGCTTAAGAGCTAAAGGATTCAACAGAACACACCCAAATAGCATATTAGACTTTCTCCAATCCTGAAAGTAAAGATACTTTGTGTGATTGATGAATACTTATTTCTCATTCATCTTAGACACACACCATTTGAACAATTCATTGCAATGTCCATGATGGTTTGGCAAGGTCCATATGTCCTGCCTCCTATGTCATGGCTATAGTGTATCTATAGGATAATTGCCAAAGAAGCAGAGTTTGGAAGATCTTCTCCCTCTGGGAGACTTCCAAACTCAGGATTATCTATGAAGAAATGCCCAAGGTTGGAAATAACTTTCTCAAGATCTCTAATCTTTGACTTGTACTCAAAAAATTAAAAAAAAAAAAAAAAAAAAAAGGCAGAAAACAGTTAAGGAATTGGAGGTTCAGGAACTCCCCTTTTAGGCATGCCTGGGCAACCATAGGCTCCTGATCCTGTGTTTCTCCTGTAAATTGCCATTTTCTCTTTCTTGGGGCTAGAAAGGGTCAAATGCTCTCCTTCCTTTGCTTCAATCTGTTCTATAACTCCAAGAGAAAGAAAACTTGAGTTGAGCTTTATCATATTTTCCTCTTATCAGGGAAAGGATAACTCCTTTGATAGGCGTCTACCACCTCTGATTCTCATTCACCAATTTTTTTTAAATTTTAACTTCAATTTTTTAACATTCATTAAAATTCAAATTGTTTCCCTTCTTCCATTCTCTCCCTCTCCCCTATATACTGAGAAGACAAGTAATATGATACTCATTATACATGATTCACCAATAATCTTGGAGGCAATGGCAATCACAAGAACCAGAGTAGTTCTTTCTATCTTTTCTGCAAGGAGCTATGGCACAAATCTCTCTCCACGGGAAATGCCCTTCTAATCAAGTTTCAGGCCTGTAATCTTGTCAAGGGGACTTGGACAATTAATTTCAGCAGAGGCTTCCCTTCACTCCAGTCACAGAGATAAAATATCAGTCTATAAACCTGATTAAATTATTCTATTATTAGTTAACTCTTTCAAGTCCAGATTTGGTAATACTTTTGTAGGGGTGAGAATTTCCTATCAACTATCAAGAGATAGTATTCAGAGAGATAACTAAATATCCTAGACCATCAAACAAACAAGTCAGAGATAGGAATCTCTTCTTTGATTGTAGAATAAGTTAATCTCCAACAATCTTATTCAATACTCCTGGAATTACTTGGGCATATTTTTTAAAATAATTGATCATAAAGTGATGGGTAGTGAATATGCATATTATATTGATCTCTCAGGCATTATATATCAATTTCAAAGAAAAATGGTATCTTGGATAGAATGTTGAGCTAGAGATCAGGAAGACACAGGTTATAGGTCATAATATTTATGGCAGGCCACAGATACTTACAGGCTTTGTGATCACAAACAAGTCACTATCTTTTTATCTCAATTTCCTCACCTAAAAAAAGGGGATAATATTAATGATAGCACTTATTTCATAGAGTTGTTATCAAAAAGTAAAACATTTTGCACACCTTAATGTGTCATGTAAATGCCAGTTAGTTAATAATTATAATAAGAATTCTAGGATATTAGCTCTGGAAGAGATGTTAGAGGTTTTGTGATTACAGATGAATGAGCTGAGATCCCTGAAGAGAAGTAAAGACCTAAACCCACACAGGAAGCTGGTAATGGGCCTGTGAGGAGAACCATGGACCCCATTCTAGCATTCACAGTTTCTATCATGTTGTTTCTCATTTTGTATCTATTATGTAATGTTCCATCCACTATTCCATGGTGGTTTCTCAGTCCCTTTTAAACCTCGTGCACTCCAAACCTAAGAAGGATTGTTTGGGTAATATCTCCCTATATATCTGTAGCCATCTGGAATCAAGGTCATGGGTTCCATGTCTAGTGAGACACAGTCCTCACAGAAATACCATTAGCCTTATAGTCCTGAGGGCTGGGTAGAATACTGGAGATATATTTGGTGGATAGAAGGATGAGACCATGATCAAGTAAAGTGACCTATTTACTGGCTAGGAGGATGTAATCCCCAGCATTTACAGATTTCACCCTTGTTATTAAGTCAGAGGGAAGGGCTGGTTATATACTGTCAGAGGGAGGAAGAACTGATTATGATTTCATGGGTCAAAGGAAGAGAGTGACGTGCTTGAGGTGATCTGAAAGCGTGTGTGTGTGTGTGTGTGTGTGTGTGTGTGTGTGTGTATTTCTCATCATAGGAATGGAGTTAGAGAGATTGGTTCTTTGGCTCAAATTCCAACTCTAGTCATTCAATGGACTTTGTGGTCTCTCTTCTAAACCTCCAGGGGCAGTGACTGATATCATGGTTGCTCTAATTGATCAAGATGGGAAGCAACAGCAGTAAGTCTTAGATTGAAGAGAAATCATGTCCTTATCAGAGATTTCAGCTAAAGAAAATGAAAACTCTAATATTACTCTAGTGGAAAAGATATATTTTCTCAGAAAAGTATATCCTATAGACTAAAATGAAGTTCAGTCTCACTCAATAGACTCCAATTGTCCTCAGAAACAATTTCAATTAAACAATTCCATCAAGATTTACTAAGTGCTTATTAGGTGCCAAGTAACTGGAGAGATAAGCACAAAAATGAACATATTTCTTATCCTCAAAGAGCTTACACTTTACTGAGGGGAAACAATATGTACAAAGATATATAAATGCATATATTTTATATGTACACATACAGACATATATTACATATACATATAAACAAATGTACATATGCATACATATGTACAGCTGTGTATATGTAGAAATATTCATAAATATATGCACAGATGTATATATGCATGCATATATATATTCATATACATGTACATATGTATGTATATAGTAACCTATTCTGCCTTAAACTTCTTGCTTTTTCACTAGCCCAAGAGGGCTGGGGATACTCTATACCAATAAGGGGTCCAAATTCTGACGTCAGTCAGACATACCTGATATCTTTTTTTCTAGTTTCAATACTAGGGGAACTTGGCTTCTATATAGATGGGTCAGGCTTTTTCTTATGCACTCTTTATGTCCTCACTACTATAGAGGACCAAAGAAATCACTTAAAGTTTAGGTTTAACTCATGTCTAGAGCCTCTTAGGGAAGCAGAAAGTACTCAAACACAAATGACTCAAAAATGTACACTAACAAAGATTTAAACCCTTTTAAGATAAAAGTCTTACCTAACTGAGTTTCAATTGATAAATGACGGACAAAAGCAGCTACACCCAAAGAAAGAACACTGGGAAACGAATGTGAACTATCTGCATTTTTGTTTTTCTTCCCGGGTTATTTATACTTTCTGAATCCAATTCTCCCTATGCAACAAGAGAATTGTTTGGTTCTGCAAACATATATTGTATCTAGGATATACTGCAACATATCCAACATATAAAGGACTGCTTGCCATCTAGGGGAGGAGGTGGAGGGAAGGAGGGGAAAAAAAAATTGGAACAGAAACGAGTGCAAAGGATAATGTTGTAAAAAAAAAATTACCCTGGCATGGATTCTGTCAATATAAAGTAATTATTAAATAAAAATTAAAAAAAAAAAAGATAAAAGTCTTATAATATCCTATGAGGTTGATATTTACAACATTAAAATGTGAGACATTTAGTAGGATTGTTAAATAAATAGTTTGGCTTGGATAAATATCTTCAATGTCTGAGCAACCAACTACTTCAAGGTGAACCCATTTTGATCCCAAGTGATTCCATTTTATCCCATCTTCTTTAGCATATTATTGCCTCAATCACCCCAATCTCTTCCTGGCCATCAATCTCTCCTAGTTTGCTGGTTGTTTCCCTACTTCTTACAAATTTGCCCACTTCTCTCTAATTCTCAAAACTCCTTCACTTGATCCATCCATTCCCAACAGCAATAATTCCAAATCTCTGGGGAGGATTCTGGGAAGATAGTGGAGTAGGTTGTTAAATTTTGAGCTCTCCTGATTTCCCCCACAAATAGGACAAATTTACACCTCAGGGTGAATGTAGATTGGTGAAAAAGCAAGAAGTTTAAGGCAGAATAGGTCCTCTTGACACAACCGGAAAAGATCTGAAGAAAGACCCTAGGCTGGGGAATTACCTGTATGAAGTGTAAATACTTCCAGGCTAGCTCTGAAGAACCATCAAGTGAGGACTCCTTGGGCTAGCTGTGTGTGTCTGGAATCACAGAGACTTCACCGCTCTGACTGTTTGTGAAGTTGGGCTCTGAGTCTGGGAAGGCAAGAAGGAATCGGCATTTAGCAAGCGCAGATGAAGCAGGGAAGGAAAGCTGCTGACTTATGTGCACTTGTAGATAGGTAGAACTCTTGGTTTGGAGATCCTGGTCAGAGAGGAGAGCTGAAGGGAAGTTTGAGGCGGCATTCCCCCCACCCCATGATTAAAGGTACTTCCCACTAATATATTTTATTTTTTAAAAAATGAACTGGCAAAGAAGAAAGAACCCCACTATTGAAACATACAATGGGAACAGGGAAGACCAAAGTTCATCTTCAGAGGAGGACACTTTAGTAAAAAAAAGCTTCTACCTCAAAGAGTAATGTGAAATGGCTTCCTGCCCAGAGAAAATTTATAGAATTCAAAAAAGAATTTAAAAATCAAAGGAGAGGAATTGAGGGAAAACTAATTAAATAAATATCATGCAAGAAAAAACAAGATTATGAAAAAAAAGTTAACCAACTAAAAAAGGAGGTACAGAGTCTCAAAGATGAAAATAATTCTTTGAAAATTAGAATTGAGCAAGGGGAAGCCAGTGAAGATATGAGAAACCAAGAATTGTACAAGACTTATCAGCAGCTACACGTAGGTCCTGGAATTATATCTACTGACAATCAAAGAACTAGGCCTGCAGCCAAAAATATCAGATCCAGAAAAATTATCTATAATTTTGAATGAGAAAAAAAACGAACCTTCAATGAACTTGTAAATTTTCAGAACTTTCTGTCAACCAAATAGAAAACTTAACATATAAAAGTCAATATCAAAGGTCAAATTTAATGAATTCAACATGGACAAACTGTTTAAACATGGACAAATTTGTGGGGGTTTTTTAACATGGGAAATGTAACCTATATATTTAAAATTTATATCAACAATAGGGTAGCTCAAAAGAAAGATTGGCAGGCTCAAGGTAAGAATAGTAATCATGTTATACAGAGGAAGAATAGACACAGAGACATTAGGGGCGGGGGATAAAGGCTCACAATTCTGAAAATCTACTTACATCGGGAATGGTTCAATGGGCAACACTACATAAATATCATGAAGTATCGATATAGTACCCTCCAAAATCTATAAAGAAATAAGAGGGGAAGGATGGATGGATGAGGAAGCAAAGGATGAGGGAAGAAGACAAGGGAGGGATCCTTGGGTGGGGGAAGATTAAGTAATAGAAAGGCAAGTTATGGAGCAGAATTTAATTTCAGAACCAGAAGGTATAGGAAAGATGTATATATATGTGGAGTATGTGTGCATGTGAGTGTATGTGTATATCTATATAAATATATTTTTTTCTTAACTGTAGCTTGTGTGGGGGTGGTGGGGAATGAAAGGGGGGAAAAGAATAAAGTAGATAAGGTGTGCAGCAGAGAACCAAAGAACAATTTACAAGAAAATAAAGAAAAAAATTGGACATTCATGAAAATAATTTCTTCTACTGATATATAGATATACTTTCTTGATCTGATAATTTTTTATTATATATTTTGAATCCTCCCTGATGTTCTGCTGGGCATATGACAATGTTCTCTTTTGTTTTGCTTTATTTTGTTTTTTATTCCTTTTCTGTTTTTTTTTTTTTCTTACTTTTTTTAAAAAATAAAATAAATTTAAAAAAAAATCCCAAATCTCTCTTCTCTTTTGTGGCTAAATTCCTTGAGAAGATCTTCTATAAAATGAGCCTTTATTTCATTTTCTCTCCCTCTCTTCTTAATTCTCTGTAGCTTGACTTCATATTTCATCATTGAATTGAATTTTATATTTGATCTTGGAGGTGATAAGGGAGTCACTGGAGTTTTTGAATGTGTGTATGGGATGACAATGATCTATATGGTTAGATTATTTTGACAGCTGAGTAGAGGATAGATTAAGAAGAGACTTGTGGCAGGGAGACTGACCTATTGCAATAATCTGTGAAATGACCATGGCCTGTCTCACAGTTTTCTGGCAAGTCAGCCTAGGGTTTGGGCTCATCCTGCCATTGGAGATCATCTTTGTCCAGAAACATTGTACTAGGTGTAGAGAACATCTCTTAATTTTTTCATTTACTCTCTTCTCATGATCTACTTCTTTACCTATCTGAGCTAAACAGAGAGACGACTATACCCTTGTTATTACCCATAAATATGCCATGTTTATGTTTATGAAGTCTGAAAGTCCTATATGTCATCACAATCTGTTGTCATTTTACATCTGTTTTGCAATTCCAAATCTAATCTTTGTTCTCACCATACTTTCAGTGTTTGTATCCCTCAGTTATTTTCTTGGCCATCATTCCTCTATAAGTCACATTATCCTTCCTTACTATCTTGACCTCTTGGTAAATCACCTTTACATTGTCATCTTCTCTTGAATTCCTTGTCCTCTATCTTATCTAAAAGCTTATCCTGATATGCCTTAGTCTTGGATTACTTCTATTCCCTGCAGCTTTTTCTTCTATATACATGCTACTGAGTAAAGCTAGAAGTCAAAGAAAATCACAAAATCATTCTAACTGGGTCCATTGCAAATTTGTTACACCACCTCAGCTGAGCCCTTACTGTACAAGGTTGATGACTTTGCACAACTCTGCCTCACTCAAATCTAATTTACTTGCAAGTCAAGAGATGACGCTCCTAAAGCCATTGGTCTTCTTTGAGAAGGAAGGATCAACAACAGTTTATTTTAAAAGAGTAGTATTTTTCTAATTACATGTAAAGATGGTTTTCAACATTCTTTTTTTTAAATAATAACTTTTTATTTTCAAAATATATGCAAAGACAGTTTTTAACATTTACCTTTGCAAAACCTTGTGTTACAAACCATTCTTCCTTTCTCTCTCCAAACCCCACCTCTATACAGCAAGTAATCCAATATATTTTAAATATGTGCAATCTCTCCACACGTATCTTCACAGTTATCATGCTGCACAAGAAAAATCAGATGAAAAAGAAAAAAATGAGAAAGAAAGAAAAAAAAGGAAACAACAAAAAAGGTGAAAAACGATGTGATCCACATTCAGTCCCCACAGTTCTCCTTCTGGATGGAGATGGCTCTCTCCATCACAAATCTATTGGAATTGACCTGAATCATCTCATTCTTGAAAAGAGCCACATCCATTACAGTTCATCATATAATCTTGTTTCAGCATTCATTTTTGTAAGATTTTGAGTTCTAGATTTTTTTCTCCCCCTTTTCTCTTACTTCCCCACTCCCCATGGTAGCAAGCAATCTGATATAGGTTATATGTGTACATTCATTTTTAATATATTTCCAAATGAGTCATGTTAGGAAAGAAAAATCAAAACAAAAGTAAAAAATGACAAGAAAATAAAAGAAAAGAAAGGTGAAGAGAGTATGCTTTGATTCACATTCAGTCTCCATAGTTCTCTCTCTGGATGAAGATGGCATTTTCTGAACAAAGTTTATTGAAATTGCCTTGGATTTCTGACTTGCTGAGAAGACTTAAGTCTACCATTGTTGATTATCATACAGTCTTGCTGTTGCTATGTACAATGTTTTCCTGGCTCTGATTGCTTCATTCAGTATCAGTTCATGTAAGTCTTTTCAGACTTTTCTGAAATAAGATTTTTCATTATTTCTTATAGAATAATAGTATTCCATTACATTCATATACCATAACTTATTCAACCACTCCCAATCGATGGGCATCTACTCATTTTCCAATTCTTTATCATCACAAAAGATGCTGCTACAAACATGTTTGCATATGTCCTTTCCCATCTTTTATAATTTTGGGGGAATACAGACCTAGTAGTGGCACTGCTGGATCAAAGGGTATGCACAGTTGAATAGCCCTTTGGGCATAGTTAAATTGTTCTCCAGAATAGTTGGATCGATTCACAATTCCACCAATAGTATATTAGTGTTTCAGTTTTCCCACAACCTCCCCAACATTTATCTTCTCCCCCCCACATATTTTATTTTGTTTTTTACATGGATATTAACTTTTTAAATACACATTTCTTTACAAGTTATGTTGGAAGGGAAAAATCAAAACAAAAGGGAAAAACCATGACAGAAAACAAACAAACAAACAAAAAGTGAACATAACATGTACTGATTTACATTCAATCTCCATAATTCTCTTTTTGGATGCAGATGATGCTTTCTATACAAAGTTTATTAAGATTGCCTTGGATCATTAAACCACTGAGAGGAACCAAGTCTTTCATATTGATCAATGCACAATCTTGCTATTACTGTACACAATGTATTCCTGGTTCTACTTGTTTCACTTAGCATCAGTTCACATAAATCTTTTCAGGTCTTTCTAAAATCAGCTTGTTCATCATTTTTTAATAGAACAATAATGTTCCATAACGTTCACATATCATAACTTATTCAACCATTCTCCAATTGATGGGCATCTATTCATTTTTCCAATTCTTTGCTACCACAAAAAGAAGGGCTACAAACATTTTTGCACATGTAGGTCCTTTTCTCTTTTTTATGATTTCTTTGTGTTCTACAGAACCAGTAGAGACACTGCTGGGTCAAAGGATATGAGACAGTTTGAGAGCCCTTTGGGCATAGTTCCAAATTGCTCTCCAAACTGTTTGCATTAGTTCACAACTTCATCAACAAGGTATTAGCATCCCAGTTTTCCCTTATCCCCTCCAACCTTTATCGTTATCATTATCTTAGACAATTTGAAAGGTACATAACGGTACTTCAGAGTTGTCTTAAATTGCATTTTTCTAATCAATAGTGATTTAGATAATTTTTTAATATAACTAGAAATGGCCTTAATTTCTTCATCTGAAAATTATCTGTTCATATTTTTTGACTATTTATCAATTGGAGGTTGACTTGTCTTCTTATACATTTAACTCAGTTCTTCATATATTTTAGAAATGAGGTCTTTACCAAAAACACTGGCTACAAAAATTGTTTCCCAGTTTTTGGCTTTCCTTTTAATCTCAGTTGCATTCATTTTGTTTGTAACAAAGCATTTTTATTTTGATGTAATCAAAATCATCCATTTTGCATTTTATAATATTCTCTAGTTCTTTGGTCATAAATAGCTCCTTTCTCCAAAGATCTAATAGTTAAACTATTCCTAGCTCTCCTACTTTGCTTATATTATCATCCTTTATGTCTAAATCATATATCCATTTTGAATTTATCTTGGTATAAAGTTTTTGCCATACTATTTTCCCAGTCAATTTTATCAACTAGTGAGTTCTTATCCCAGAAGCTAGAGTCTTTGGGTTTCTTAAAGAATCGATCACTATAGGCTCTCTTCAACAATGAGATGATTCAAATCAATTCCAATTGTTTAGTGATGAAGAGAGCCAAATACACCCACAGAGAGGATTGTGGGAATTAAGTGTGGTTCATAGCACAGTATTTTCACTGTTTTTGTTGTTTGCTTGCATTTTATTTTCTCTTTTTTTTTTCTAGTTTGATCTAATTTTTCTTGTGCAGCAACATAATTGTATAAATATGTATGCATATTTTGGATTTAACACATATTTCTACCATGTTTAACATATACTGTACTACTTGCCATCTAGGGAAGGGCATGGGGGAAGGAGGAGGGAAATTGGAGCACAAGGTTGTGCAAGGGCTAATGTTGAAGAATTGTCCATGCATGTGTTTTGAAAAATAAAAAGCTTTAATAAAGGGGGAAAAAAAAAAACCTGAGAATAGATTATAATAGTCATTGACTATTGTGTAACTAACTTATTACACTGATCCATAACTTTTTTTTTTTCCTAGTACCAAATGGTTTTGATGACTGCTGCTTTATAATACAGTTTTAGGTCTGGTACCAGCAAAGCCACCATCCTCTGCATTTGTTGTTGTTGTTGTTAATTCCCTTGATATTTGTGACCTTTTGCTTTTCCAGACAAATTTTGAAATTATTTTTTCTCTCTCTATAAAATAATTTTTTGGTAGTTTGTATGTCACTGAATAAGGTATAATTTAGGTATAATTGTCATTTTTATTCTATTAACTCAGCCTACTCATGAGCAATCGCTATTTTCCTAATTGTTTAGATCTGACTTTATTTGTGTGAAAAGTATTTTGTAATTATGCATCTATAGTTCCTGTGTTTGCCTTGGCAGGCAAACTCCCAAATAGTTCATGTTTTTCACAGTTATTTTAAATGGAATTTCTCTTTCTATCTCTTGTTGTAAGCTTTGTTGATAACACAAAAATGACAATAATTTATGTAGGTTTATTTTATATCTTGTAATTTTGCTAAAATTGTTAGTTGTTTCAAGTAATTTTTAAGTTGATTCTTCAGCATTCTCTATCATCTGCAAAGAGAGATAGTTTTGTTTCCTCATTGCCTACTCTAATTCCTCCCCTTTTTTCTTCTCTTATTATTAAAGCTAACATTTCTAGTATAATATTGAATAATAATGATGATAATGGCCATCTTTTTTTTAAAATTTTATTTTATTTAATAATAACTTTGTATTGACAGAATTTTTTACAACATTATCCCTTGCACTCGCTTATGTTTCGTTTTTCCCCCCCTCCCTCCACCCCCACCCAAGATGGCAAGCAGTCTTATATATGTTAAATATGTTGCAGTATATCCTAGATATAATACATATTTGCAGAACCAAACAGTTCTCCTGTTGCACAGGGAGAATTGGATTCAGAAGGTATAAATAACTCGGGAAGAAAATCAAAAATGCAAATAGTTCACATTCGTTTCCCAGTGTTCCTTCTTTGGGTGTAGCTGTTTCTGTCCATCATTTATCCATTGAAATTCAGTTAGGTCTCTTTGTCATAGAAATCCACTTCCATCAGAATACATCCTCATACAATATCGTTGTCGAAGTGTATAATGATCTCCTGGTTCTGCTCATCTCACTTAGCATTAGTCCATGTAGGTCTCTCCAAGCCTCCCTGTATTCATCCTGCTGGTCATTTCTTACAGAACAATAATATTCCATAACATTCATATACCACAATTACCCAGCCATTCTCCAATTGATGGGCATCCATTCATTTTCCAGTTTCTAGCCACTACAAACAGGGCTGCTATCAACATTTTGGCACATACAGGTCCCTTTCCTTTTTTTAGTATCTCTTTGGGGTATAAGCCCAATAGAAACACTGCTGGATCAAAGGGTATGCACAGTTTGATAACTTTTTGGGCATAATTCCATATTGCTCTCCAGAATGGCTGGATTCGTTCACAACTCCACCAACAATGCATCAATGTCCCCGTTTTCCCGCATCCCCTCCAACATTCATCATTATTTTTTCCTGTCACCTTAGCCAATCTGACAGCTGTGTAGTGATATCTCAGAGTTGTCTTAATTTGCATTTCTCTGATCAATAGTGATTTGGAACACTCTTTCATGTGAGTGGTAATAGTTTCAATTTCTTCATCTGAAAATTGTCTGTTCATATCCTTTGACCAGATAATGGCCATCTTTAACAACAGTTTTAAGGCAATCCTTTTACATCCTATTTAACCAATTCGTTATTCCAGTCACCACATAATCTTTCCCAAACTTTTGCATCCCTCCTCAAACCTTGTACCTCTTCTTTCTGCCCCCTCAGCTGAGAACCCTACCTCATATTTCACACACACACACACACACACACACACACACACACACACACACACGTCTATTTTCTGAATTCCCTCTTGTTTTTTCTTCATCTCACATCACCCATATGCATCCTGAGGCTAATTCCTTTTATCTCACAAGAAGTGGCAGCCCCTCTCCTTCTGAAGATGAATGCATCTGATGAGGTTAGTGGCAGTGCAGAGAGTTGTGGGAACCCTTTTTTGGTTGGTGCAGGTCCAACGTGAAATAATTCATGAACCCGAAATATGAGACTGGTAAAAGGAAGTTTATTGGCATTGAGAAGTCAGCTTTTGCTAGGAGACTGACTTCTTCAGTGGCAAGGTCCTGACAGAGAGATAAAGGTCCTAGCAGAGAAATCCTGGCAGTCAGAGGTTCCTTGACAGGGCAAGGTCCTGCTTTGTGGCCTCTGCAAAGAAATGAGCCCCAAAATTGCCCTTTAAATAGGAAATCTGAGACTGAAATTTTAATTGAATAAAATTACTTCAATGTTGTCACTGCTCCTCAGGCTTAGATTTCCAGTAGAATGAGACCACTTAAGTTTGAGCTAAGTAGGAGTGGTCCTGGACTAATTTTCAGCTCAATAGAGGGTGCAGTTACTCAATAGAAATATCAGGTCCAGATCGCCAGATAAATGAGACCACTTAAGTTTGAGCTAAGTAGGGAGTGGTCCCAGACTAATCTTAATGGAACCACTTAACTGCCCCAAGGGTGGATCCCTGTCAGAGGGGAGTTTCAGGGCTCACCCCAAAAATCAAGAAGGACAGTTTTAAAGAGGACAGTTTCAGGGTTCCCCTCTTCACATCCACAGGTCAAGTCATCCCTTTTCAGCCTGTCTGCTCCAGGAGATTATTGCCTCTATTTCTCCATTCCCTCCCTGATTTTCAATCTCTCCTAGTCTACTAGCTGCTTCCCAATTGCCTGCAAATATTCTCAGGTTTCCCCATTCTCAAAAAAACTCTGATTTAATCCATCCATTCCCAATAGATATCATTCCATTACTTCCCTTTTGTAGCAAAATTTCTTGAGACAACCTTTTACAAAAGGCTTTCACTTTTCTTTCACCTACTTCTTAAATTTTCTGTCTGTCTTTCTCTATTTCTTCTTCTCTTTCCTTTCTTCCTTCCTTTTCCTTTCTTCCTTCTTTTTCTATTCTTTCCTTCCTATTCCTGTCTCTCCCTCTCTCCTTTCCTTTCTTCCCTCCTTCCTCCCTCCCTCCCTTCTTTCTTTCTTTCCTTCCTCTCACCTTCCCTCCCTCCTCCTTCCCTCTTCCCTTTGGGACCAAGGGACTGCTGAGTCATTGCCTCAGATTTTTTTCAGCCCTGAGCACATGTATTCCCTAAAGTGTCCAGGTAGTTTAATATTTACTTTATGGAAAGGTTCCTTATTGATCCATCCCATATATACTTCATGGAGTATATTTCAATTCAACCCCTGTTATATTTGCAAAATAAACATTAAGTTTATTGTGTTTATTACACCCCACAATGGGGTGAGGAAGCAGGAAAGGCTTCCTGGGAGGTGATTGGAGCTGAGTCTTGAAGGGAGCTATGCATTTCATAAGGAGGGAGAGCATTCTTGGAATGGGGAACAACCTATGCGAAAGTATGATGATTGAAGATGGAATGTTCAGTATGGGGAACTATAAGTAGGCCAATTTCATCAGAACTTAAAGTACATAAGAGGGAATAATATGTCATCATTCTGGACAGAGATTGGAGTCTGTTTATGAAAGGCTCTAATGTACCAAAAAAAAAAAAAAAAAGAGTATTTATTTTAATCCAGAGGCAGTAGGGAACTATTGAAGTTTCTAGGAAAAGAAAAAGAACAAACATTTACTAAACACCCTATATGTGCTAGATACTGAGTTAAGCACTTTACAAATATTATCTCATTTGATTCTCATAACAACCATTATTATTCTTATTTTACAGTTGAGAAAGCTAAGATAGAGTTTAAGTGACTTCCCAGATTACATAGCTAGGAAGTATCTGAGGCTATATTTGAATTCATGTTTTCTTTACTCTAGGCCTAATATTCTATTTCCTGTGCATGGATTTAGACTTGCAAGCGACCTTAGAATTAATCTAATCCTACCCCATATTCTTATTAATATAGTCCATTGTGCTTATAGTTTTCCTAATATTGAAACCAGCCCTACATGTCTGGTCTAAACGCAGCTTGGTCATAGTGTATAATCTTTGTGATATGTTGCTATAGTCTCCTTGTTAATGTTTTATTTAAAATTATTGCATCAAAATTCACATTTATAATTTTCTGTTTTGATTCTTCCTGGTTTACTTATCATGACCGTATGCAATCTTCTTACTTTATAGATGAGAAAACTGAGTCTGGTGAAATAAATTGACTTCCTTAAGGTCACACATAGGTAGTAAGTGATAGAGGCAGAATCTGTATCCAAGTCCCCTGACTTCAAAGCCAGTCCTATTTCTACTATACCATTTCTCTTGTCCAGCAGGGGAGTTATCTGACCAGAGCTTTACTTGAAAGAGAATCAGGCCATATTTTGGAGAGGAAGGATTGGGAAGGAAGTGTAACATAATAGAAATAGTAAGACATGACACTGTGAGATACAGACTCTAGTTGCTATGGATTTGTGGTTTTGGACTTTAGTGCAGCCTCTCTGGGCCTCAGTTGACCCATAAAAGTGTTTGTTTGTTTGTTTTGCCAAGTGTACATTTAGCATTAGAACAATGTGGCCAGCCCAAAAGAGATGCACTCTCTGCAGTAGGGTTGGAATATGTGGCAGTTTAGTTCAAGAACAGACCTCAGTGTTTGGTATCTTGTCCTACCAGGTGATCTTCAGAACTTCCTAAGACAATTCAAATGGAAGTGATCCAATTTCCTGGCATGTGCTAGTATGTTTTTCAGGTTTCATAGGTGTACAACAATGAGGTCTGCACAACAGCTCTGTAGACCTTCAGTCTGGTAGTCAGTCTAACACCTCTCCTCTCCCACCCTTGTTTGGAGACTCCCAAATACTGAGATACTCTGGCAAAGCCTGTGTCAATTTAATTATCAATATGGACATCCCAGGAAAGTGTATTGCCAGGGTAAGAGAACTTATCCATAACATTCAAAACTTCGTCATTTACTGTAACTCATGGTTCCACATATGGATGGCATGGTGCTGGTGATGGAGAACTGTGTTTTCTTGATGTAAATTTTTAGGCCAAAGTTTGCACAAGTAGCAGAGAATTGAGCTATACTTTGTTGCATCTCAGCTTCAGAGGCTGCATTGAGTGCATGATCATTAGCAAACAAAAAAAATCATGCACCAACACTCCCTCCACTTTAGTTGTGACTGGTAGCCTTTTCAAGTCATTTATCATCAGTGCAGTAGCTGACTTTGATTCCATGTTTATCCTCATTGAAGGCTTTTGACAATATAGCTGAAAACAACCTGCTAAAAAAGCACGGGAGCAAGCACACAGCTTGTTTCATTCCATTGGTGACAGGAAAAGCTCTAGGGCATCGTCCATTGTCCAGAACCCAGACAAACATGTCATCATGAAATTCACTATACTGATGAACTTCTCTGGGCAACCGAATTTTGACATAATTTTCCATTAGCCCTCACAATTGACAATATCAAAAGTTTTAGATCTACAAATGTTGTATACAGATCTCTGTTCTGCTCCTGGAATTTTTTCTGGAGTTGCCAAGCAGTAAAAACCATATTAACTGTTCCTTGGCCCCTTCTGAAGCCACTCTAACTCTCAGTTGACCCATTAGTAAACAATAGGAATGTTGAAGCAGATAATTTCTAGCTGATGAACAAGAGTAAGATTAGAGAAGTAAAGGGGAATGACAATCACCTGTAGAGTTGAAAGGGTCCCTCAGAGGACCATAATGGAATCCTAAACTCAAGAGGAGTGAGAACTACTTAGGTAAAAAGATAAAACCAGTTGGTATAATCTTTAAAGGGCAAGGGACCTCCTAGAGTAAATGAGAAGAGGTAAAAGGTTAGTAACAGAAGAGAGTGGGAGAGACTAACCAGCTCTTGAATAGGAAGGAAGCCTCCAGTTGGAGTTATAGGAGATAGAAGTGGGGAAGCAGAACCAAGATGTCAGAGAGCAGCAGGACTTTGCCTGAGCTCTTCCTGGCTTCTCTCAGAATCAACACTAGATCAAACCTCTGAACAGATTTTGGAGTGACAGAACACACAAATATTTGGAGTGTAACAAATTTCCAGCAGAAGATGTCTTGGAAGAACTTCAGGAAAAGTCTGACTCATTTGGACAGGGTGCAGCGCAGGGAGCCAGGCAGAAAAGTGGGAAATCTAGTGAGAGGTTCTTAATCAAAATGCAGCAATATTGGCTATTCTGTCCTGGTTCAGAAGGCCACTGGATCAGCAGGACAGCAAACTAGCTGTGAAACCTCCAATGCAACTACAGAAAGCAAACAGTGAGCTCCTGAACCCCAGCATAACAAATAAACCTCGGACAGGCCCATCCATAGGTAATGAGGAAGCCTGCAGCACCGACTCCAGTACAGTATGAATCCTATGTCACCCTATGGAACTTTGGGACATTCTCCTCTGTTCCTTAGAAGCAGACCTCAATCTTTTAAAATGAGCAAAAGTTCTGACCATAGGTAGCTATTATGGACACAGGGAAGAACAGAACTCAAACACTAAATACACTATAGGCAAAATGCCTCCAGATAAAGTTTCAAATGGGGATATAAACTGATCTCCCACTCAAACGGCTCTCTTGGAAGAATTAAAAAAAGGATCTTAAAAGAGAGAAGAAAAATAGGGAAAGGAAATGAAAGCTTTACAGGAGAGTTTGGAAAAGGAAATAGAAATTAACTGAAGAAAACAACTCCTTTAAAAATATATTTGGTGAAATTGAAAAATATATATACTGAAGAAAATCACTTCTTAAAAAACAGATTTAGCAAAATGAAAAAAGAAAACAACTTCTTGAAAAATAGAAAAAGAGAACAACTCCTTAAAAAATAGAATTGGTGAAATGGAAATAGAAGTGAAAGGAACTTTAGAGATTACAAATGCCTTTTTCTGGTTACCTACCCACTGAATGTAGAAGGAAAATGAGACCCAGAGAACCTGTCAGCCAATCAGCCAATAAAGATTTTATTAAGCTCATCCTATGTGCCAGACACTGGGCACATGACACTTCTGGAAGGTGGGGTGATGTGTGGAGAAGAAAGGTAAAGAATATTTCCTGCCCTCAAGGACCATAAAAACTAAAGGGACAAGCAACATGAGAACAACTATATACAAAGAAGCTATGTGTAGGATAAATTGGAAATAATCAATAGAAAGAAGCACATTAAGCGATCAAGAAAAACTTCCTACTGAAGGTGAGATTTTAGTTGGGACTTGAAGGAAGCTAGGAAAGTTAAAAGGCAGAGAAGGAGAACATTTCAGGTTAAGGGCAACAGCCTGGAATTTTTTGTTCGAGGAACAGCAAGGAGACACCGGTGTCACTAGATGACAGAGTATATGGTGGAAGAGGGGATAAGGTGTAAGAAGACTAGAAAAATAGGGAGGTGGTAGTTTAGGAAGGGTTTTGAACACTAAACAGGATTTTATAGTTGACCTGGAAGATGATAAGGAACCACTGGAGTATAAAGGGAGAGGAGTAACAGGAACACTGTGTTTAATAAGATCACTTTGGCAGCTGGGTAGAGAATGGAGAGGAGTGAGGCTGGTGGCAGGGAGATCAATCAAAGGCTATTGCAATAGTCTAGTTGTGAGGAAATGAGGTTCTGAATCACAGGAGTTGGTTGGTTGAGACTGACATTCCAGAACTATAGTGATCTTTCTTGGTTCATTTCCTTCTAGTATTTTTAGGAGTAATTAAAGGATTTCTCCCTCCAATCAATATTTTAATCTTTTCTGAATAGAGAAGAAGGCAAAGTCTCTTGATGAGAGGAAGTCTAATCTCTTCTGGGGATAAAAAAGGCCAGGATTTTAAAGAGAATAGAGATATTCCTTGTTAAAGATTTGGCTTCAATCAATCAACAAATATTTATTGTTAGGCACTATGAATACTACCGTGTTTCCCTGATAATAAGACCTATCCTGAAAATAAGCCCTCCCCTTACTGTGTACGATTCCTTTAAAATAAGCCCTCCCCCGAAAATAAGCCCTATTGAGATTGCTACTGTAGTGAAGGTGATCCCCTGCGCTACACACTACATTACGGTACCCTCTGTATGCACCGTCCCCCCCCCCCCCACCCTGGGTGAAACGCACGCTGCGCTCCGAGCTGCATCCAATCAGAACTGCAGCAGTGAGAGCGTCATCCTGTTCTTCCCCAGTGATTTGCTTGCTGGCGTCATTGAGAGCAGTGCCGCGGAGGAGAGCTGAGGCAGGATGACATAAAAACCCGGTATGTAAGCGGGAGTGAGGGGGCATGATGGAGGATAAAAGAAGAACTCAGGGGGCATCACGGAGGATATAAGGAGCACTCAGGGAGCATGATGGGGTTAAAACATTATTGAGGGCATGATGGAGTGAAAAGGACTGATGGTCATAATTTTATTATTCTGTCTGCACGGGTCACCTGTGTTTTGGCAATTCATTTGGATGGAAAGAAAGCCACACCTCTAATCATCAGTAAGGGCAAGAAAGATAAGATTGACCGTATATCAGGCATTTACATTCTTGAAACCAAAAAAGCCTGGTGTACACAAGCCTATAAGAAAGTGGGTTGATTTAATGCTGCCACTTGTTATGCAAGGTAATCAAAGAGGTCTGATAATCTGGGATTCAGCCAGCACTCACCGTGCTAAAGAAATGAAGAACTTCCTTGCAAAGAGAGAAGAACAGATCAAATAATGATTCCTGCAGGAATGACTGCCTATCTCCAGACCCTTGATATTGCAATAAACAAGCCATTCAAGGACCATTTGCGCATGGAAGTCAATGACTACATTGAAAATAGAATGGAAAGAAATCAGCGTGGAAACTTTGTGAAGCCGTCTGCAAGAAGTCGTGACTTGGGTGAAGAGTCATGGGATAAAATTACTGACAGCTGTGTCGCCAAGGCACTACGAGCAGGTTACCTGGACAAGACATGTTCATTTACAGAGAGCTATATTGCTGGACATGACAGATTGGGTCCACTTCTTCTGAAGGAAATAGAGGCGCAAGACATCCAGGTTGGAATTCAGGGTATGGACACTCATGACGATGTTGTTGAAGAAGATGACATGATCATTATTGAATAAAGGTACTTTTTTTTGTTCACATTTACCTGTTTATTAAAATTGCTGTCAATGTTCATTAAAATGAGCCCTCCCCTGAAAATAAGCCCTCTGGTGTTTTTCTGTCCAAAAAAAAATAATAAGACAGTGTCTTATTATTGGGAAAACACGGTATAAACAAATTAGGAGAGCAAGGGATAGTTTACCTATCAGATTTTTGGAGAAGGGAGAAATTTATTTTTTTATTAAAGCTTTTTATTTTCAAAACATGTACATGGATAATTTTTCAACATTGTCTCTTGAAAAATTTCTCCCTCAATATTATTGTTCTGTAAGAAATGACCAGCAGGATGAATACAGAGAGGACTGGCGAGACTTACATGAACTGATGCTAAGTGAAATGAGCAGAACCAGGAGATCATTATACACTTCGACAACGATATTGTATGAGGACATATTTTGATGGAAGTGGATTTCTTTGACAAAGAGACCTGAGTTTCAATTGATAAATGACGGACAAAAGCAGCTATACCCAAAGAAAGAACACTGGGAAACAAATGTGAACTATCTGCATTTTTGTTTTTCTTCCCGGGTTATTTTTACCTTCTGAATCCAATTCTCCCTATGCAACAAGAGAACTGTTCGGTTCTGCAAACATATATTGTATCTAGGATATACTGCAACATATCCAACATATAAAGGACTGCTTGCCATCTAGGGGAGGGGGTGGAGGGAGGGAGGGAAAAAAAAATCGGAACAGAAACGAGTGTCAATATAAAGTAATTATTAAATAAAAATTAAAAAAAAACAAACAAACAATGATACTGTTAAAAAAAAAAAAAAAAAAGAAAAATTTCTCCCTCCCCCATATTCCCTTCACCCTCTCCCCTAGATGGCAAGTAATCCAATATATGTTAAACATGTTAAAAATATATGTTAAATCCAATAAATGTATACATATTTATACAATTATCTTGCTGCACAAGAAAAATCAGATAAAAAAACCAAATGAGAAAGGAAACACAATGCAAGCAAACAACAACAAAAAGAGTGAAAATGCTATGTTGTAATCCATACTCGGTTCCTACAGTCCTCTGTCTGGATGTAGATGGCTCTCTTCATCACAAGACCATTAGAAGTGGCCTGAATCATCTCATTGTTGAAAAGAGTCACGTCCATTAGAATTGATCATTTTATAATCTTGTTGTTGTCATGTATAATGTATTCCAGGTTCTGCTCATTTCTTAGCATCAGTCCTGTAAGTCTCTACAAGCCTCTCCGAAACTGTCCTGTTGATTTTTTCATATAGAACAAAAATATTCCATAACATCCATGTACCATAACTTATTCAGCCATTCTCCAACTGATGGTCAACCACTCAGTTTCCAGTTTCTTTTTTTTAAGCTTTTTAATTTTCAAAATGTATGCTTAATTTTCAACATTCATCCTTGAAAAACCTTGTGTTCCAAATTTTTCTTCCTCCTTTCCCTCACCCTCTCCCTTAGATAGCAAGTAATCTAACATATATTAAACATGTGCAATTCTTCTATGTATATTTCCACAATTATTATGCTGCATAAGAAAAATCAGATCAAAAAGTTTTTTAAAAAATGCAGGCAAATAACAACAAAAAAGTGAAAATACTATGTTGTGATCCATACTCAGTTCCCACAGTCCTCTCTCTAGGTGTAGATGGCTTTCTCCATCACAAGATCATTGGGACTGGCTTGAATCACCTCACTGTTGAAAAGAGTCACATCCATCAAAATTGAGCATCATATAATTTTTTAAAATGTTAAACATGGCAGAAATTTGTTAAATCCAATATATAAATACATATTTATACAGTTATTGTGCTGCATAAGAAAAATCAAATTAAATCAGTAAGAAAAAAAAAGGAAAAAAGAAGCAGAATAAAATGCAAGCAAGCAACAACGAAAAGAATGAAAATGCTATGTTGTGAATCACATTCAGTTCCCATGGTCCTCTCTCTGGGTGTAGATGGCTCTCACCATCACTGAACAACTGGAACTGGTTTGAATCATCTCATTGTTGAAGAGAGCCACGACCATTAGAATTGATCATTGTATAATCTTGTTGTTGCCATGTATAATGATCTCCTGGTTCTGCTCATTTCACTTAGCATCAGTTCATGTAAGTCTCTCTAAGCCTCTTTGAAATCATCCTGCTGGTTGTTTCTTACAGAACAATAATATTCCATAACATTCATATACCATAATTTATTCAGCCATTCTCCAATTGATGGGCATCATTCAGTTTCCAGTTTGTTGCCACTACAAAAAGGGTTGCCACAGACATTTTTGCACATGTGGGTCCCTTTCCTTCCTTTAAGATTTCTTTGGGATATAAACCCAGTAGGAACACTGAGTATACACAGTTTTTAAGCATAGTTCCAAATTGCTCTCCAGAATGGTTGGATCCATTCACAGTTCCACTAACAATGTATCAGTGTCCAAGTTTTCCCACTTCCCTTCCAATATTCGTCATTATCTTTTCCTGTCATCTTAGCCAAACTGAGAGGTCTGTAAGTGATATCTCAGAGTTGTCTTAATTTGTATTTCTCTGACCAATAGTGATTTAATTTTGATTTTAATTTCTTCATCTAAAAATTGTTCATATCCTTTGATTATTTATCAACTAGAAAATGACTTGAATTCTTACAAATTTGAGTCAATTCTCTATATATTTTAAAAACGAGACCTTTATTTGAACCCTTGAATGTAAAAATGTTTTCCTAGTTTATTGCTTCCCTTCAAATCTAGTCTACATTAGTTTTGTTTGTACAAAAACTTTTTAACTTAATATAATAAGAATTATCTATTTTATGTTCAATAATGAACTCCAATTCTTCTTTGGCCACAAATTTCTTCCTTCTCCATACATCTGAGAGGTTAACTATCCTTTATTCTTCTAATTTGCTTATAATATCACTCTATGTCTAAATCATGAATCTATTTCAACTTTATCTTGGTATCTGGTGTTAGGTGTGGGTCAATGCCTTGTTTCTGCCATAATAATTTCCAATTTTCTCAGCAGTTTTTGTCAAAGAGTGAGTTTGTATGAAGGGAGGAATTTATGACTAAAGAGCAATTAGAGAACATTATAAAATGCAAAATGGACAGCTTTGATTACATTAAAAAGGTTTTGTACAAACAAAATTAACTGCCAAGATTAGAAAGAAAGCACAAAGTTGGGGGAAAATTTTTAGTTAGTGTTTCTGATAAAAGCCTCATTTCTAAAACATAAAGAATGGTGTCAAATTTATAAGAATACAACTCATTCCCCAATTAATAAATAGTCGGTTTTCTAAACATCTGTTCCATTTCAGCTGAAATTCTACTTTAACTCTTTAACAAAGTTTCCCCTACTCACTCTAATTTCTGGGTCGAGGAGACTTTTCTACTGAAATCAGGATCGTGTCTGTCCCACATTTGGGTGCCCAAATGTAGTGTTCTCTTCTCTAAAATATAATTGTTCTCTGGGAGCAGATTTCTTGGGAGGCTTCTGGGAGGCAGCCTTCATTTCAGTTCAGATCAATAATCACCTCAAAAGCAGCCAGGGAGTTAAAGTCCAGTCCTTTATTGTCTCTTCCAAAATAGCCCAGTTAGCTTTCTTAGAGGCCTATCTCTCTCCTTGGTTTCAAGAGCTCCTGTTGTTAGTCCTTTTGCCTCTGCCAGCTTCAGCCTCCAGCTCTCTCTAAATCCTGGCTCTGAATCTCCCTGAAGTCTCTAGTTAGCTTGTGGGAGCTCCTTATATATGATATCTTAAAGGTATGAACTCAAAGGCTGACTCCTCCTCTGAGAGTGGGATTGTGGGAGCTGTGACTTGTGAATCTCCTGGACTTGTGAATCTCCCGGACTTGTGAATCTTGTAGAACTCCAATGAGTAATAAACACATTAGTAAACCAGAGAACTGCTAAGCACAATGTTAAAATTAGACAACTGGCTTATTACTTTGTGAGAATCCTAACAATTGTTCTATAAAAAATGATGAACAAACTTACTTTAGAAAGACCTGGAAAGATTTTTTTTTTAAATTTAATTTTTATTTAATAATTACTTTATATTGACACTCGTTTCTGTTCCGATTTTTTTCCCCTCCCTCCCTCCCTCCACCCCCCTCCCCTAGATGGCAAGCAGTCCTTTATATGTTGGATATGTTGCAGTATATCCTAGATACAATATATGTTTGCAGAACTGAACAGTTCTCTTGTTGCATAGGGAGAATTGGATTCAGAAGGTATAAATAACCCGGGAAGAAAAACAAAAATGCAGATAGTTCACATTCGTTTCCCAGTGTTCTTTCTTTGGGTGTAGCTGCTTTTGTCCGTCATTTATCAATTGAAACTCAGGTCTCTTTGTCAAAGAAATCCACTTCCATCAAAATATGTCCTCATACAATATTGTTGTCGAAGTGTATAATGATCTCCTGGTTCTGCTCATTTCACTTAGCATCAGTTCATGTAAGTCTCTCCAGACCTCTCTGTATTCATCCTGCTGGTCATTTCTTACAGAACAATAATATTCCATAACATTCATATACCACAATTTACCCAGCCATTCTCCAATTGATGGGCATCCTTTCATTTTCCAGTTTCTAGCCACTACAAACAGGGCTGCTACAAACATTTTGGCACATACAGGTCGACCTGGAAAGATTTACATGAATTGATGCCGAATGAAGTAAGCAGAAGCAGGAATACATTGTATACAATAACAAGAAGAATGTCTAACTATCAACTGTGAAAGACTTGATTCTTCTCAGTGCTTTAGTGATCCAAGGCAATCCCACTAAACTTTAGATGGAAAATGCCATCTGCCAGCAGAGAGAGAACTATGGAGACAATGTAAATCAACATATATTATGCTCACTTTTTCCCCCTTTTTCTTCTGTTTTTTTTTCTTTTGCGATTTTCCCTTTTGTTTTGATTTTCTCTCCCAATACGATTCATAAGGAAACACAGACACACACACACACAACGATTGTACATGTATAATCAAAAATTAAAATAAATAAATGATTTTTAAAGTTAGGTACTTACTATGCTAAAGGCCAGAAATTAAAAAAAAAAAGGCAAAGGGCAGTTCTTTTCCTCAAGGAGTTCACAATTTAATAGGGAAGCAATATATAAACAAAAATAGACAAAGTAAGTTACATACAGGATAATTAGGAAATAATTAAAAGAGGGAAAGCATTGTAAATAAGAGATGTTAAGGACAGCTTATTATAGAAGATGGGATTTTACTTGGGGTTTAAAGGAAGTCAGAGAGGTCAGTAGTGAGAGTGAAGGAGGTAGAGAATTCCAGGCATGGGAGATTATCAGAGAGAATATCTGGGACAGAAAAATGGAATATCTTGGGCAGGGAATTAGTCAGGAGGCCATGTCACTGGATCTAATAG
Organism: Antechinus flavipes; assembly: GCF_016432865.1. Taxonomy (NCBI): domain Eukaryota; kingdom Metazoa; phylum Chordata; class Mammalia; order Dasyuromorphia; family Dasyuridae; genus Antechinus; species Antechinus flavipes. Next base: position 229,419,509 of record NC_067399.1, on the reverse strand, counting down.
TATATGCTGGTGAGTAAGGTGTAAAAAGACAGGATTATGAATAAGACCCAAATAGCATTTTGTATTTGTTCCTGGAAAGAAGAGGAAAACACTGAAGTTTATTGACCAGGTGTGAGATGGGGTGAGGGGGCAGAGAAGGGTGACATGATTGGACCTACATTTTAGGAAAATTACTTTAGTGACTGAATGAAAAATGAAATGGAGTGGAGAGAGACTTGAGGCAGCAGACCCACTAGTAGGTTACTGCAATAATTAAGACATTAGATGATTAGGACCTGCCAATTCTAAAGTAGTAGCAGTGTCAGACCAGAAAAGGGGGGATGCAATTTTTACTTTCTTTACCATATTCATGTTTTTTTCCTTTTGATCTGTTTCTTCTTTCACAAGAGTACTAACATGGAAATATATTTTACATAATTATACAATATATAACCTATTTTAAATTCTTACCTTTTTAGGGAGGGAGGAAGAAAATGTGGAACTCAAAAAAATTTTCAATTGAATATTTTGAAATTGTCTTTACATGTAATTGGAAAAAATAATAAAATTATAAATATAGAAATAAATAAAAATTGTAATTAAATATATTTAATGTAAATGATAAACAAATATGTTATACTGTAATATATGATATAATGTGTTATATATAGCATAAATAAACTAAATATAAAAATGATAAAATAGAAGTTATTAAAAATGTCCCCCAAAATAAACAAAGCATCTACTATGTGTAAGGTGTTGTATTCAGCATTAGAATACAAAGAAAGGTAAAAATAAATTAAATGAATGAATGAATGAATAAAAAAGTAAATAAAACAAACCCCTCAAATTATGCCTGTTTTCAAGAAACTCACATTCTATGTGTGTGTGTGTGTGTGTGTGGTGTGTGTGTGTGTAGGGGGCAACATATAAACAACTATGTAAAAATAAGATATGAACTGGATGAATTTGATTTAATCAGCATAAGGAAGACACTATCATGGGGACTAGGAAAAACTTGCAGAAGGTGGGACTTGAGCTGAGACTGGAAGGAAGCCAGAGAATCCAGGAGAGAAACCTGAGGAGGTAGAGAGTTCTAGGAATGACTAGATTGGAAGTATAAAAAGGGGTAAAGTTATGAAGGACTTTAAGAACCAAATAGACTCTAGAGTCAAGAATACTTGAATTCAAATCTAGCCTGATATCTATTTGACCCTTGGCCAGTTCCTTAAACAAAAAACACACAAGAAGATTTTATATTTGATCCTGAAGGGTGGGGATCCATTGATTGAATGTGAGAGGGGCAACAGACATGGTCAGATCATTGTCCTAGGAAGATCAATTAGATAGCTCACTAGGGATGGACTGGAGTCAGGAGAGGCAGAGGAACCAATGAGCTGGCTATATTGCAAGAGGTAAGGACTAAGGTATTAAGAACCTTCTCCATGATGGTTGCAGATAGGTGCAAGGAGAAGGAGGCATATAGGAGAGGCAGTATGAAGGCGGAAAGTGCAAGACTTGACAACTGATTATATGGAACAGGGAGGGGTGAAAGAGAATAAAACATGGAGGATGACACTACTAGATATAAACCTAGGTAATCAGAAGGATCATAGTACCTGCAATAATAGGGAAATTAGAAAGAGGGAAATCTTGGGTATGGGGAAAGAAGATAGGGAGTTCAGATTTGGACATATTTAGTTTAAGATCAATAGAATATTGGTTAACAGAATATTGCACAGTCAGGAGGACCTGAGTTCAAATCCAGACACTTATTAGCTATGGGCAAGCCACTTAGCTTTGACTGCCTCCAAAAACAAAGTTGTCCATAGAATAATATCTAGTTTGAGATATATAATAGGCAGTTATGGTAAGATGTTAGCAGAGATGTTAGGTTTTGATAAATATATTTAAGAAGCCTCTGAATCAAGATGGTAGTTGAATCTATGGGAACTGATGAGAACACCAAGTGAAATAATATAGGAGAAGAGAAGAAAAGCAGGACAGAATGTTGGGGGATCTCCATGGTTAGCTGACATGACCTGGATGAAAATCAGTGTCCTGGAGACCAAGAAAGAAAAAACCTCCAAAGAGGGTGATCAACAATATCAAAGGTGGCAGAGAGACCAAGAGAATGACTTGGGAATAGGCTATTTGGCAATTCAGAGGCTAATCTGGTAATTAAGAGATCACAGTCAACTTTGGAGAGAGTTGTTTGGGTTAAATGATGAGGTCAGAAGTCAAATTTCAAAGACCCCAAAAGAGTACGAGGTAAGGAAGTAGAAGCATCTATTATAGAAGACCTCAAGGATCAAACCACAAAAAGAATAAGAAATTTAAGATAATAGTTCAATATAAAATCATCTGTTTGGTTTTTTAAGGCCTTTATAACCTGGATTCTTCTTATCTTTCTTGTCTTCTTATACTTAACTCCCCTTCAGGCATTTCTTGATGTTCTTGTCACAAGATATACTTATCTCCTGACTTTAACCATTTTCATTGATTGTCCCTTATGCTTGGAATTCTCTCTCTCCTCATTTCTACTTCCTAGCTTTCCTGACATCCTTTAAATCTCAACTAAAATCTTAATTTCTATAAGAATTTTTTCTGTGATTATTTCCAGCTTTCTCATGTATAGCTTGTGTATATATTGCTATTTGTATATTGTCTCTCCCATTGGATTGTTTGTGCCAGGAGAGTAAAGTCTGTTCATTGCATTTCTTTCTATTTCTAGTGCTTAACACAATGCCTGCCACAGAGAAGATGCTTTATAAATGCTTTTTGAAAAATTGAGACATAATGGAAGGTAAAAACCAGCCTAGGAATTCAGGAAAAAGGCAAACAAAGTCCAAGTTGGAGGCAATGTGAACAAAAAAGAAGTGATGAATAAAAGAGACACCATAAACGTCTCTGTGGTGTTTCATTTCACTTTATAGGTTTGTGTTACCCAGGGTAGTCCTTGTGAAGCTGTTTATTAACCATTAGTCCCTTGAGCAACAATTAAGGTAAATTGCCACCAGGTGGATGATTGACCTTTGGTTATTTATGACTCAATGGCCTAAATAGCTTGGCTTCCCATAGTTGTGTTTACCTCAATTGAGTCTCATCTACCATGCTTTTCCTTTTAATGTACTTTTAAAAAATCCAAACAAACCACTCCTTTATTTATTAAAATAGACAACAATAAATATTTTAAATATTATACTTATAAAACTAATACTATATAATGAAACAAGACAATAAAATACAAGCTCTTGCTATAGTAAATTTTGTGGATTTGTTGTTCAGGTGCTTCATTCATGTCTGACTTTTTGTGACCCCATTTGGAGTTTACTTGGCAAAGATACTGGAACAGGTTGCCATTTCCATCTCTAGATAATTTTAAAGATGAAGAAATGGAAGCAGAGTTAAGTTATATGCCCAGGGTCACATAAGTATCTGAGATCAAATTTGAACTCACGTCTTCTGAATGAGTCCATTGCTCTATTCACTAAACCACGTAGCTGCCTCCCTACTGATTTGTACTGTTTCTGTTTTCAAGGTGTAAATACTCATGCTGAAAATTTAACCATTATAGTAAGGATAAACTGAGAGTAGAATGAACAATTCTATCTTTTTCTTAGAGAACTTTTTTTTTAAAGAAGGACTTTGATGTTTCAAGGCAGACTGGCTTCAAAACATTTATTCAATAAAATATTTACTAAATTCCCATATGATGGCATTTTTATATCATTTTTTCCCATCTTTTTGGTAGTCAGAAAGATTCCAGAAGCTTACTCACAAAGGGAGAATAGAATCTTTTACGCTTTATAAGAAATCAAACTGCTCCAATATTCTTTAACAAAAAGCAAAGATTAGGAAGTAAAACTGTCTAAAGAATACTCTCGAAATGGAAAAGAAGTAATGTGAGAACAAGGAAAATTACCAGATTTGTATGGAGGCATTCAGGTCTGGGGTCCTCTTCTCCATTTACCCTTGAGTTACAGAATGTTCCAGTGGAACAAGCAGGACGTGGAAATCAATAGTCATTGCAATCATATTGAGACCTGGGATTAGGACTATTAGGTATCAGGGTCTTAGATTCAATTTATTGATGACCAGAACCAGAAAAGGAAGAGGAGTCAAGACAATAAACAGCATCTCCCAGAATTGGAAGTATCCAAATACTAAGCTAATTATAGATCAATGGGAGGCCAGATTGGTTGGGAGTGGTAGCTATTGAAATTTTGTTTGCCTGAAGCAGGAGAAAAGGCTCTTCTTTATGTGTTTTCTTCCTCCAGTAGAATTTAAAGTCATTGAAGGCAAAGACTATCTTGTTTGTTTGTTTCTTTAACTGTAAAATCAAGATAATAATAGCATCTCTATCTTGTAGAGTTGTTGTGAGGATCAAATGAAATAATATTCTTAAAAAGTGCCTTAAATATATTAAGGGCTATATAAAGGCTTTCTGCTTTATTGTGTTTATAGTACTTGACCCATTGATAACATTTTCATGATAATCTTTTTTTTTTCTTTCTTTCTTTTTTTTTTTTTTTGCTGAAGCAATTGGGGTTAAGCAACTTGCCCAGGGTCACACATATAGGAAGTGTTAAATGCCTAAGGGTAAATGTGAACTCAGGTCTTCTTGACTTCAGGGCTGATGCTCTATACACTACACCAATTAGCTGCCTCTATGATCTTTTCTCTGTGGAGTATTGGCAGTTGTGAATTAGAGCTGGTTTGAATTGCCTCAGAACTAATTGTTAAATTTTTGGTGTAAGCATTTGCAATTTGGAAATTGGCAAACTACTTGTCAGGATTTGATTTATTGTTTTGTTGATTTAAGAAAGTGATAGAGAAAATTAAGCTTACAAGTATATTTTGGATACTTCACTCAGCCAATTAAACTTTTACCACATTTCTGAGTATATAAATACTGTCCTATTGACATCTCCAACATTTTGGTAGCTAACAAGAGTATTTTCAGGATCTGTAGGGGGAGGATTACTCTGTATAGGAGTATATATACTTTCCCCATTTTTTGGTTTATATGTTAAAAATGAACAAAACAAAACTCTGTGATCGCAAGAGGTTGTGTGAATGAGAAGGCAGATAGGAGCAGTAAAGCAGTAGTACTCAACATTTGGTCCAAGTACTGGGACCCTGAGACCATTTTAAGGAGATCTGTGAGATAAAAATTATTTTTATAATAATAATAATAATATGTTTCAACCTTTAATACAATAAATATTGATAAATATAACTCAACTAAGTTCTTTGGGGCATTCTAAGAATATAGAGTTGAGATCAAAAAGTTTAAGAATTGCTGCTCTTAAAGACTACAGTCATATCACAAATTTTCTTTTAAAAAGATATTTTGAGCATTATTCTCTTCTATTTCTAATAGTATATTGTTTTTCCAATTACATGTAAAGATGATTTAAAATTTTTTTATTATACTTTTTTATTTACAAAACATATGCATGGGTAATTTTTCAACACTGACCCATGCATAAAGATCATTTTTAACATTCATTTTTGTAAGATTGTGATTTCCAAATTTTTTCTCCCCTCCTTCCTTCCTTCCTTATTCTCTTCCTATGTTAGCAATCTGATATGATTTATGTACATGCATTTTCAACATGTTTCCATATGAGTCATGTTGGGAAAGAGAAATCAGAACAAAAAGCAAAAAAAAAAAAAAAAAAAAAATCCAACAAAAAAACAAATACAAGAAAAAAAAAGAAAAAAGAAAAAAGGTAAATATCTATTATTTCTTAATGAAATTCTGGTTAGCCAGAAGCACTCAAAGAAAATCAAATATGTTACTGTAGACCTTGGGTATGCCTAAGTATTAGAAAGGAATTGAGATATCTACTGGCTCAAGGACAGTGTCACCTCAAGGACAATTCAGATGAAACTCCTTCTCTAGATAATTACTATAGTGACACACTACCTTTCTATAGTTTTAAGGAAGGTTTTTGGTTGCCTTTCCTATAAGATGAGAGAGCTGGACTAGATGGACTCAAAGAACCTTGTTAACTCTTAATATTCTGGGACTCTTTGGGTGCTCTATGGTTTATCCATGTAAAATCTTTGAACTTCTAAAAAGGTAAAAGGTAGAAATAAATGATTGTCAAATTTAAAGGACAAGAAGCTCTCCAAAGCAAAAAGATATTGACAACTAGGTGGCACAGTGGATAGCATGCCAGTCCTGGAGTGAGGAAGATTCATCTTTGTGAGTTCAAATCTGACCTCAGGCACTTGACATTAGCTGTGTGACCTTGGGCAAGTCATTTAACCCTGTTTACTTCAGTTTCCTCACCCATAAAATGAGCTAGAAAAGAAAATGACAAACTACTCCAGTATCTTTGCCAAAAAAAACCCAAAACCCAAATGGAGTCACAAAGAATTGGACATGACTGAAATGATTGAATAACAAAATAGTACTTGTGAGAAAGGAGGGAGGTAGACAAGTTTACTAATTAAGATCTACTGAGAGAAAATCAAATTCAGAGTTTGTTTCTCAATAATATTTTATTTTTCTAAATATATGTAAAGATAGTTTTTAATATTGATTTTTGTAAGATTTTTTTTTTGTTCCAAATTTTTCTTTCTTCCTCCAATACCTTCCTCCTCCCCAAGACAGCAAGCAATCTGATATAGGTTAAGCATGTGCAATTCTTTTAAACATATTTTTGTATTTTTTTCATGGATTGCAAGAAAAATCAGACCAAAAGGGAAAAATACACAATTACAGATACACACACACACACACACACACACACACACACACACACAAGCAAACAAATAAACAAAAAAGAAAATACTGTGCTTTGATCCACATTCAGTCTCCATATTTCTCTCTCTGGATATGGATGGCATTTCCCTTCCCTAGACTATTGGAATTGACTTGAATCACTGCATTGCTGAGAAAAGCCAAGTCCATCACAGTTGATCATCGCATAATCTTATTACTTTGTATGATGTTCTCCTAGTTCTGCTCACTTCACTAAGAATCAGTTCATGTAAGTCTTTCCAGGCTTTTCCGAAATCATCCTGCTGATCATTTCTTACATAACAATAATATTCCAATATATTCATATACCATAACTTATTCATCCTTTCCCCAACTGACTGGCATTCACTCAATTTCCAGTTCCTTGCTGCTACAATAAGAGCTGCCACAAACATTTTTGCACATTCTCTCTTTTATGATCAGACTCAGTAGAGACACTGCTGGATCAAAGAATATACACGGTTTGTTAGCCCTTTGGGCATATTCCAAATTGTTCTCCAGAAGGGTTGGATCATTTCACAACTCCATTAACAATGCATCAGTGTCACAATTTTCCCACATCTCCTTCAACATTTATCATTATCTTTTCCTGTCATCTTAGCCCACCAGAGAGGTGTAAAGTAGTACCTCAGAGTTGTTTTATTTTGCATTTTTAATTAGGCCATATTGGATGAAAATGCTCCTTACAACATATTTGACAAGTGATCATTTAGCCTTTGCTTGAAAAACCTTCAGTGATAAAGGCTTCATTTCCAAAATACATAGAGAACTGACTCTAATTTATAAAAAATCAAGCCATTCTCCAATTGATAAATGGTCAAAGGATATGAACAGACAATTTTCAGATGATGAAATTGAAACTATTACCACTCATATGAAAGAATGTTCCAAATCATTATTGATCAGAGAAATGCAAATTAAGACAACTCTGAGATACTACACACCTGTCAGATTGGCTAAGATGACAGGAAAAAATAATGATGAATGTTGGAGGGGATGCAGGAAAACTGGGACACTGATGCATTGTTGGTGGAGTTGTGAATGAATCTAACCATTCTGGAGAGCAATCTGGAATTATGCCCAAAAAGTTATCAAATTGTGCATACCCTTTGATCCAGCAGTGTTTCTATTGGGCTTATATCCCAAAGAAATACTAAAGAAGGGAAAAGGACCTGTATGTGCCAAAATGTTTGTGGCAGCCCTGTTTGTAGTGGCTAGAAACTGGAAAATGAATGGATGCCCATCAATTGGAAAATGGCTGGGTAAATTGTGGTATATGAATGTTATGGAATATTATTGTTCTGTAAGGAATGACCAGCGGGATGAATACAGAGAGGACTGGCGAGACTTACATGAACTGATGCTAAGTGAAATGACAGAACAGGAGATCATTATACACTTCGACAACGATATTGTATAAGGATGTATTTTGATGGAAGTGGACTTCTTTGACAAAGAGACCTGAGTTTCAATTGATAAATGATGGATAGAAGCAGCTACACCCAAAGAAAGAACACTGGGAAACGAATATGAACTATCTGCATCTTTGTTTTTCTTCCCGGGTTATTTTTACCTTCTGAATCCAATTCTCCCTGTGGAACAAGAGAACTGTTCGGTTCTGCAAACATACATTGTATCTAGGATATACTGCAACATATCTAACATATATAGGACTGCTTGCCATCTAGGGGAGGGGGTGGAGGGAGGGAGGGAAAAATCGGAACAGAAACGAGTGCAAGGGATAATGTTGTAAAAAAAAATTACTCTGGCATGGATTCTGTCAATATTATTATAAAATAAAATAAAATAAAATATTAAAAAAAAAGAAAAGAAAAACCTTCAGTGAGAGAGAACTCACTATTTCCAGAGACAGTAGATTCCATTTCGCTTTGGGATTTTTGTTTGTTGTTCAGTCATTTTTCAATCATGTCTGACTCTTTAGGACCCCATTTGAGGTTTAAGATATTCCAGTGGCTTGCCATTTCCTTCTCTTGCTCATTTTACAGATGAAGAAACTGAGGTAAACAGGTTAAGTGATTTCCCCAGGATCACACAGCTAAGAAGTATCTGAGGCCAAATTAAATTTAGGAAGAAGAGCCTCTCTGACTTGGGGTCTGACACTTTATTCACAGTGCCATGTAGCTGCCTGCATTTTGCAATAGCCTTAATTAATTCTGGCATTTAGCCTACATTTTTTCTCTTTTCAGCTTCTATCCATTATTTTTAGCTCTGTCTTTCTAGGCGAAATAAAACAAATTTGATCTCCTGAGGCCTAAGAGGCAGCTGGTAATTTGAGATTAGAGCTCTGGAGAGAAGTTAGCAGTGGGTATACAGATTTGGGAATCATCTTCACATGGATAATTTTTGAACCCATAGAAACTTTTGTAATCATCAAGGTCCTGACTGGCTGTTTTTGGGTGCTCTCTAGCTTTCTTAATTTGCTAAATTCTAGTGTCCAGAATTGAATATAATGTTTCTGATGTAGTCTGATCCAGGCAGAGTCCAGTGGGATTATCATCTCCCTGGTCTGGGGATTCTATGACTCTCCTAATGTAACCTATGATTGCATTATTATATATATTTTTGACTTTCATATTAGATGATTGACTCATTGAGCTTGTGGTTTACTAAAATCTTCAGATCTTGTTCAGACACACTGCTCTCTACCTGTAGCCCCCCTAATCTATCTTGTACTTTGGAAGTCAATTTTTTAAACTTATAACTTAGATTTTTTCCTATTTTTTTTTCAATTTGACCTATCATTTGGTAAATTTTTTTGGATCCTCCTTGATATTCAGTGTATATTTAGTTGTTATCCTAAGTTTTTTACCATCTGCAAATTTGTTAAGTAGGTCATTTTTACCTTTAAGTAATTAACATAGATATTAGATATAAATGTTCATCACTTTTCTCAGGAGCACTCCATGGGAATGTCCTTCTAAGCTAATATTATACCATTCACTATTTTCTGAATCTAGCCACTCAGTCAGTTCTGAATCCATCTAACTGGAGTATTGTCTAATCCACATCATGCCAACTTTCCCCTTGGAATAGCATGAGATTCTTCATCAAACATTTTAAAAAAATCTAGGTCAACTATATTTATTGCATTCTCCTGATCTAGTAACTTAATAAAAAAAAAGAGAATAAAGTTAGGCTGGTTACAGATACACACACACACACACACACACACACACACACACACACACACTCCCAAGCAAACAAACAAAATCATAACCTTTGCCAAAATAATGGGAATCAATCATTTAGTAAATTAATAATTATTAATTAAGTATATACTCAATGATAGGCACTATGCTAGGTGCTGGAGATACAAAGGTATAATTTAAACAGTTCCCTTTCTTGGAGGAATATATAGTCTATTAGGGGATATATATCTATGTATATAAAAAATTCATATACAAAATAAATTCAAGGTAATTTGGAGGAAGAAGCACCAGCATCTGAGGGAGATCAGGAAAGTCTCATGTAGTATGGGGCAGTTAAGATGAACTTTAAAGAAAGGAAAGTTAGGGATTCTAAATAGTGAACATAAAAAAGGAATGCATTCTAGGGATGGGAAATAGCCTATGCAAAAATTGGAGACAAGAAGCTGAATGTCAAATAACAGAAAGTAAGTCAGTTTGACTGGAGCTTAGAGTACATAAACCAGTATTATGTATAGTAAGGTTGGAAAGGTAGGTGGGAGTTGTGCTCTAAAAGGCTTTTAATGCTAAACAAAACAATTTCTATTTTTTTATTTTTTTATAGAACTCTGCTGGAGCTAGTACAGAAAAGTGACAGTGACATGGTCAAGTCCTGTACTTTAGTAACATCACTTTGGCTATTGGATAGAAGAAACTAGAAATTGAAAGGGCAACCTGGAGTCTTATTGAGATAGTCCAAACAAGACATAGAGTCTAAACTAGGATGGAAAAGTAGTCTAACCTGTTCTGGGTGAAATCATGCTGACTTTCTATAAACACTGCTTTCTTTTCTAGTTATTTGTGAAACCATTTCTTTAATAATATAGTTTACAATTTTGTCAGGAATTGACATAAAATTCACAGGTCTACAATTTGAAGTGAAGGGAATTCTCTTAACATAAGTTCTCTACAAGCATGAAAACCCAGGCCTATATACACATATAGGCATATACTTTATATATATATATGTGGCAGTGAATGATATACAAGTTTCAAAAAATCCAAAAACATTGCTCATGATGAACCAGCTTCTTGGCAGTTAGGTGATGAAGTGGGTAGTGTGCCAGACCCTAGAATAAGGAAGATTCATTTTTGTGAGTTCAAACCTGGCTTCAGATAGATACTTAGTAGCTGTGTGATCCTGAACGATTCAATTAATCCTATTTGCCTCAATTTTCTCATGTATAAAATGAGCTGAGAAGGAAATGGCAGACCTCTCCAGAATCTTTGCCAAGAAAATCCCATGTGAGGTCATGAAGACATGATCGTGACAGGTACAAAAAACAAAAAGCCAGTCTCTAGCTCTAAATTTCCACTTATAGGATAGTAACGGTTTAATTAGTTGGGACAAAGAAAGATCCTTTTCACTACAGCTCTCTTTCATCCATCCCAAATGAGGCAAAAGCAGTTCTTAAGCATATTCATATGGCCCTTCACCAGGGCCCTTGAGATTTGATTAGGGGGGAAGAAGAACAAGAATAAACGGTACTATTTTTTTAAAATTGTAACGAATGAAAAGACTTCATTCCCCAGAAGACTTTGCGGCCCCCAAGAAAATGCAAATTTAGCACAGCATTTGTACTACCACGCCTCTCCTTTGGGTTGGCAGGGCAACTGATGCCCAAGGTACCCAATCAGCGAGATGCTCACCTGTGCTGGCGGGGACACATTGACAACCAATAGCATGCGGGGCGGGTGACCCTTCGGGCCAATGGGCCAGGAGAGAGGGCGGGCGTTGGGCTAAGCGGTGTTAGCGAGGAAGATGGCGGTGGTTCCCGGAGCCTCGGGCTGGCCGTGGTGGTGGCGGTGGCGATGGCAAGGGCAGGGGGCTCCGCCTGTCCGGACAGGCTTCGGCATTTTGCTCTTGTTTCTTTTTCTGGGTTCTGGGCCGGGGCTGGGGCCGGCCAAGGCAGACCAGACCGACGAGTACCTGAAGCGGGAGCACTCGCTGTCAAAGCCGTACCAGGGTGAGGGGGCCGGTGTCGCTCCGGGAGGGTCTGGAATGCGGGGTGGACGCGGGGCGGGCCCTAGGGGGAGAGGTCATTGAGCAGAGGTCTCTGGCCAGAGGTCAGGAAAACTCAGGACTGGGGACCGGTGACTCTTCCGCATTTCTGATCGGATGTGAGCGCCCCGTGGTTGAGCAGAAGCGTCCAAGTCAGTTCGGACTGACCCCAGGTTTCTCTAGTGCCTCCTCCGAGTCAGGAGCTCTGCGGGGTCTGGAGCCGTAGTTGGCGAGCAGAAACAGCCGCAGAGGCAAATAGTTATTTGTTACATGGTATCCCTGGATGTGAAGTCAGAAGACTTTGATTCAAATCCCAGTTCTGCCACTTAACTCCCTGAGTGACCTGTTTGGCCAAGCCACTAAACCTCTCGGGACCTCATTTTTCCTCTTTAGGAGAAATAGATGGTTATACTAGATGACCTCTGGGGTCCATTTTAGCCTCAGACTTATGAGTCCAAGGACTTGATTCATTTTTCAAGGTTGGTTAGAAACTTTCCCATTCATAGGTTCTGAGTAGGCAATTCTTTCAAAGACATCCAAGCTGTAAACGACTATAAGAAAAAAAGCTCCAAATTACTAACAGAGAAATGCTAACTAAATAACTTAGATTCCACTTCATACCCATTAGATTGACAAAGATGGTAGAAAAGGGAAAATGACAAATGTTGGAGGTATTGTGGGAAAATGGACACATTATTAATGAATTGGTCCAGCCATTCTTGGAAAGCAATGTGGAACTGAGCAAAATGTCACTAAATTATGCCTGTCCTTTGACTCAGTGATATCTTTATTAGGCATACACTCCAAAGAGATCAAAGAAAGGAAAAAAGGATCCATCCGTACCTAAGTATTTATAGCAAATCTTTTTGTAAGAGGCAAAGAACTGGAAAGAGGATGCTGATCAATTGGGGAATGGTTGAACCACGTGTAGTAGAATACTGTTGTGCTGTAAGAAATTATGAAGATAGAGAAACTTGATAGAGAAACTCGGAAAGACTTATATGAAGATATGCAGAGTGAAGTGAAAATAACCAGAATAATTTGTATAATAACAATAGTATTGTAAAGAAAAAAAAAAGAAAGAATTAAGATCTCTGATCAGTATAGTGACCATCCATGTTTCTAAATCCATATTACCTCCTAACAGAGCAAGAATGGGTTCAAGATTTGAAGTGAGATGTACAATTTGGACATGGAAAATGCCAGAATTTATTGTCCTTGACTGCATATTTATAACAAGGATTTTGCTTTTATTTTTATTCTTTCATTTAAAGGGTGGGATGGAAAAGAGAAGAAAATAACACTTAATTGATCAAAAAATGAAGTCAACACTTTCCTCCTTGCCCCTCCCTCCTCTACTTTCCCAGAACATTTTGTCTGCTTCACTTCTTTGCTACCATCTTTGGTCATATTTGAGTGTAGGGAGATAATTTGATTCTAGTGCAAAGAATAATCAAGAGTATGGACCTTGGTTCTACCTAAGTAAGCTTTTAAAATTATATAGTTTTGCAGGCCTCAGTTTTTCTCAGGGGTAAATTGAGTGATTGGACTAGATAGTCCTAAATTTCCTTGCAGCTCATCTATGATCTTTCCTACTCTTCAGATTATTAAAAAGTGCTTCATGGGTAAGAGCTATCTTTTTTTCATCTCTATATGTCTAGTATCTAATAAAATATTGTGCCTCTAGGAGACACTTAATAAATCTTTGTTGAATTTAACTTCATTATCTTTGTCTTATTCAGTTACTAAAGAGTATTCAGAACTTTAATCCTAGGCCGCTAAACAATGGGAAGAGAATTGTATTTAAAGTAAGAGTACTGGTGTTCATAATTTTGACTTTTACTACTACCTTATCACTAATTCATTTTACCTCTTGGATCCAGATCCTTGTGTTCCAAATTTTCCCCTTCCCTCATCCCCCCTCCTAGATGGCAGGTAATTCACTATATGTTAAATATTAAAATATATGTTAAATACAATATATGTACACATATTTATACAGTTATCTTGCTGCACAAGAAAAATCATGTTAAAAAAAAAAAAGCTGAGAAAGAAAACAAAATGCAAACAAACAACAACAGAAAGAGTGAAAATACTATGTTGTGGTCTACACAGTTCCCACTGTCCTCTTTCTGGGTATAAATGGCTCTCTTAAACACAAGATTATCAGAACTGATCTGAATTATCTCATTATTGGAAAGAACTAGGCATTTTCTAAATAAAGATAAAAATGAAAATCAGTCCCTCAAAGAGGCTACATTAAAGCCAATGGATACAATATTTAGATATGTAAGTAAAGACAAACTAATCTAAAGAGCAAGAGAGCATCAATCCCTAGGGAGATTACAAAATCTTTGCTAAAATGTATCACCTGAGTGGAAACTTGAAGGAAGCTAAGGATTCTAAAAGGGATTGGTCAGGATGGGAGCTAGAATGCCAAGTCTGAGGAATAGCAAGTAGTCCAGATTGATTGGAATATACAGACTGAAAAGGAGCAGTCATTTTCTACACACACACACACACACACACACACACACACACACACACACACACATACACACACACATGCTTACATCTTTGTGCCCTTCCTATAGTGCATTTTCTTTCTTTTTTTTTTTTTTAATTTTTATTTAATAATAATTATATTGACAGAATCCATGCCAGGGTAATTTTTTTACATTATCCCTTGCACTCGTTTCTGTTCCGATTTTTCCCCTCCCTCCCTCCACCCCTCCCCTAGATGGCAAGCAGTCCTATATATGTTGGATATGTTGCAGTATATCCTAGATACAATATATGTTTGCAGAACCGAACAGTTCTCTTGTTGCACAGGGAGAATTGGATTCAGAAGGTATAAATAACCCGGGAAGAAAAACAAAAATGCAGATAGTTCACATTCGTTTCCCAGTGTTCTTTCTTTGGGTGTAGCTGCTTCTGTCCGTCATTTATCAATTGAAACTCAGTTAGGTCTCTTTGTCAAAGAAATCCACTTCCATCAAAATATGTCCTCATACAATATCGTTGTCGAAGTGTATAATGATCTCCTGGTTCTGCTCATTTCACTTAGCATCAGTTCATGTAAGTCTCGCCAGTCCTCTCTGTATTCATCCTGCTGGTCATTTTTTATAGAACAATAATATTCCATAACATTCATATACCACAGTTTACCCAGCCATTCTCCAATTGATGGTCATCTATTCATTTTCCAGTTTCTAGCCACCTGTAGTGCATTTTCTGAGCTTGTATTGGACATGCTGTACCATGAGCCAAACAGTGATGCCATTTTTGATACTCTTTGAAAAGGAAGGACAACAACCAACCAAATGTGTATATATAGTGAGTGTATGTATGTTGTCTATACAATTGACCATTTGGAAAATATATGATCTGAGGCATGTTATCTGCCTTTACTCATTTTTGCATCTCAATATAATATTTGCTAGTATTTAGATAATGTTTTAATATTAACCAAGTTAGTATATATTTCTTTTGATTCTCATAATCCTGAGAAGTAGGTGCTATATATTTATCTCCATTTTTCAGATGACCTCGAAAGAGCTTCAGTGACTTGTCCAGGGTCATACAACTGTTGTGTCTGAGGCAGAATTTGAATTATGTTTTCCTGATTCTGAAGTCCAGCATTTCTATCTACTTTTTCACCTAGCTTCTTTAATTATGGGCACTTTTTTTTTCTCTTATGATGCCCTGGTTTTTTTCATGTGTAAAATGGGAAGAATGATCCTGATTTCTGATCAGTGTTGGATGGATAGAATGATGAATAAATGAATAAACTAATAACTCTAAAATTCTTTGGAATCCACGGCTGAAAGGGGCAGCATGATGTTGCACAGTTAAAAAAAATTTTTTTTAAATGTATCTGTGAGATGCAGAGGTAAGTTAGTAAGAAAGTAATAGCTGCTTAGGGCAATAGGAGGCAAACAATTGATACAATAGAAAAGAAAGTGTTGATTTATGAGAACTTTTCTACTTTTTTCCCTATAGGTGTGGGCACTAGTAGTTCTTCACTGTGGACATTGATGGGTAATGCTATGGTGATGACCCAGTATATCCGTCTTACCCCAGATATGCAGAGCAAACAGGGGGCCCTGTGGAACCGGGTGGTAAGAATCTTTCTCCCTATTCTATTGGTGATCAAGCAGGCTGTCCAAGAAATTTAAAAGGTCATCCTATAGGCCATAACCCAATCCTTTATTTCTGACAATGGATCTAGGTGATCCATTTTCTGGGAGAGGATGATAGTTGTTTTGAATAACACTTGTATGGCTAAAGGAATACTATAAATATACTTTTATTCTTTCTAAATAGTCCAGTATGGATTTATCATTTGTGACATTATTTAAATCCTTGTTTGCATTTTGAATTTGTAAAACCTGTCAGGTTCGACATATTTATTACTTATCATTAAAAATAGCTACATACCAAAAAGGACATGACTTCAATTTTGTGTTAAAATTACTGCCTTTAGATTTTTAGAATTCTTTCATTATACTGACCAAGAAGTGTAATCTTATTGTTCTTTGGCATTTTTCTCACTTCATTTTGTCTTTCTTCAGAAGTGCATGCTGTATTCCTAGTGTGGACCTGATTTCATACAAATGTAACATGAGGCTACTGGTTTTTAATATGCTTTCAAATCCTTTAGGACTGTTTAGTTTCTCTGCACAATTCTTAGTATCACTTTAGATTTTCTCTTGAGCTCCTGGAACCTGAGCTTGCTTTTTCATGTCTGTGTTACAAACACTAAAGGTGATCCTCTGAGCCTGCTAATGATTTTCAGCAAAATAGATCTATTGCAACATCTCTTAGGATTTTTTGGCAGAGAAGTGAGGAAGTTCATTTACTCAAGAACTGTCTCACTAATTTAAGTTTTGATAATATTGCATCATTTTTTCCCCTCGGTCTTATTTTTAGATATAGTCAATAATAATGTAATAAGTCTTGGGAATACAGAGACCTGGCTTCTAGTTCCAGTTTTGTCATTGAATCATTGTGTGATCTTGTCAGACAAGTTATTTCTCTGTACCACAGTTTTTTCTTCTGTCAGATTGGATTCTAACTTCACAGGGCTTGTTAGGATAAAAACTATAACAGATGTCAAGAACTGTGAAAAAGTTATATTTGCTATATAGTGATGTTAGGTATTGGTATTCATATGATCATGTATGTGTCATCTACTGAAGTTTTATGAATTGTCAAGTGGCAGAATCTTAGTAGTCCTTTTGATGAGGTTTAGATTTGGGAAACCCAAGTGAAATTAGGGTTTCTGGTAGTCAGGGAGTTAAATGAGGTCTAGTGGCAGGTTCAGGGTTCAGGGAATCAAATGGAGGGGTTTGGCTCCCCTGTAACCCCTCAAGATTTGGCACAAGGGTAGGGAGTTTTGGGGAACTCCCTTCTGGCGGTGCAGAAACCCCCTGTAAAGAAATTTACAGACCCGAAAACCTAGATTGATAAAAAGAGGTTTATTAGGTTTATTATGGGTATTGGAAGTAAGGTTAAAGTCTAGTTAGGAAATAGGTGAGGGTAAAGAGAGGATAGCACTGGAAACAGTATTTCAGTGGGCAGAAGCCCTTGGTGTGCCAAGCTTAGTATAGCATGGCATTTTTGGAACCTCTGCAAAGAGAGGATTTTCGTTTGGCTCTTTTATAATAGGGGGCTTTGGCTACAAGCTGAAGGGGGCTCGTGGGTAGAGTCCCAAGTTGACTCCTAGCTAGGTTTCAGCTTGGAGCTGGAATTTGAATTGAATTCTATGAGTTTCAGGACTGAGCTGACCCCACCCAGGTAATATGGAAACTGTTTGTCCTTGGGACAGGGTCCCTCATTGAGGCAGAGTGGAAGGAAATTTTCTTCTTTAAGGATTTTCAGGTTTTCAGGGTCCCCTCTTCACTTTGACATACTCTTTAAAAATTTGATATGTTTTGGCACAATTCATTCCCATTACATATCTAAACAACCTCCCAACAAAGTACATTCCCCCAAAATAATTTGTTAATTGCTAACAGAAAGGATGTAGGTCATTATCTTTTAAAAATAAGTTTTTAGTTGGAATTTTTGTCACATCCTTTAACTTTGACTACATGACACTAATATTGTTCATTTGGACAGTTTGCCTATTCTGTTGATAGAGTACATCAGAAATGAGTTAACAAATGGTAGCTCTCCATGGTTTTTGTTGTTTACTTTGTTTTGGCTATTGTGTATATTCTTTTGACTCTATTTTCAAAATTTCTCATACACATTCTCCTATATGTCTCTGAATTCTTCATCTTTAATCCTTAAATTAATTTTAAGAAGCCTGTATTGTTAGCCTGGTGAAGTGGAAAAGGCTTTGGATCAGTAATCAGGAGCCCTGCTTTCTAGTTCTGCTTCTACCTCTAGTCAGTATATGCCTTAGGACAAGCTATTCTAAATACAAAGACTTCAGCTTCCTTACTAGAAACTGTAAAAATGAAACAAAAGACAAAACTTCAGTTGGAGAAATTAACAACATGATTTGGGATATTCCTGGATAACTGTTTATATAAAAAAGATTTAGGGGTTTTTAGTTGACTGCAAGCTTGATATAATCAATATTATCAAGTGCTTACCAAAAACCAAATGCAATTTTAGATTGCATTCATAAAAACTGCATTCCAGAATACAGGTGATTATAATAGTTTCATTGTATTCTATTCAAAGCACATCAGGTATATTGTAATATTCTGTGTTAGGTGCCACATTTTAGGAAGGATATTCATAAATTGTAGTGTGTCAAGAGGAAGATGACAAAGGTGATGAGGATACTTAAAACTATGCTGTATAAAGAGCAGTTTAAGGTATTTGCAGATATTTTCTGTTTCATGCCTTAGGAGAAAGAGACTTAAGACCAATGGTTAGAAATTGTAAGAAAGTTGATGATGTGGGGAGGAGGAGGTCTTTTATAAAAGATGAGATTCTGCAGTTACCAGACTAACTCAGCCTGGTTTCAGACATCCCTTTTTTCCAATTCAACTCTTGATTGTAGTTATTGTCATATATTTTCTGTCATACAAATTTAAAATGAAAATTAAAACTGACTTAGTATGTTATAAGAGACAAAAGCTGACCTGTGTTTTCAAATCTTCTGGGATGAATCTGGTTGGCATTTTTATTCTACTGCCTAGAGATACTTTTGTGTTATGTTATACAGTTAGGAATCAAAGGTCCCTTATTAAAAACTCATTTCCTTAATATCTATAATCATATTTATATGTGATAGCTTCTTCACAGCGACATTTTTTCTTCTAAATTTTCAGCTCCTTATTTCTATTTATTTATACAGCAGAGGCTTTTCCTATAGTAATTGTTCAGTAGTATTCTTTTCTGATACTCTTTGGGTGGGAAATGAGAAGGAGATAAAAGTAATAGAGACATGACTTGTTGATATCTGCATCTAGTTTTAGGAACTTTTATTTACTTCTCAACTAGTAAGGGACCAAGAGCTGGTTGGAGTTATTTATGTCATTTGGTAATTATTCCCCAAACCAATTCAGGAGACAAGATGTTCTCTAACTTGACTTTTTTTGGTCTTTTATGATAAGTGAAAACTTTAGCTTTCCCACTCAAAGGTTGATAGAAGAAGATGTAGGTTTGTTGAGGTCTAGCTTTGGGGTACCTAAATGAAATTAGGGTTAAGGTCTAGTGGCAGGTTTGGGGTACAGATTCGGCGCAAGGGTGTCTAGTAGCGGCGCGAGTTCCCAATAAAAGCATTTATTGGCCCAGAGAGCTAGATCGATAAAAGAGGTTTATTATTAGATAAGCAAAGTTAAAGTATAGGCGAAGGGAGAGATAAGAAGGGCACTGGACAGAGGGTCCAGTGGACAGAGGGTCCTCACATGGTAGCCATGTTTGGAATCTCTGCAAAGAGGGGTTCCCTTGGGGCATATCCGGGTGGGGCTGGGAACAGGTCAGATCTTCTATTGGAATTCAAAGGGAGCAGGATTTGTGAGTAAAAGGGCAATTTACATTATTAACTAGGAGAGGGTGGGAATCTAGAAAGGAATCTTTCCCGCATCAGGTTCTTTAGAGTATTTCAATTGAGAGAAACTGATGGAGTCACTTTGGGCTGAAAATGAATATTCAAAAAATCCTTGGTTTAGAGCTGGAATAGATTTAAGAAGCTATCTGGTCCAACCCTTCTTTTTATAGATGAGGATATGGGGTGTAACATATTTAGTGACTTGACCCATAGTTACGCAAACTTTGGATTTGAACCTAGACTCTCTGACTCCAAATCTTAACATTCTTTCTTCTTTGCCATTCTACTTACTCATCCACAGTACTAGCCTTATCTTTTCTTGATGATTGAGGGTGAAGGTGGTGAAGGCTAAATTTCCTTTTGACAGATGAGGAAGTTAAGACCCCACAAGACTGGATGACCTGTGCAAGTCATATGGTATGGTACAGAGGAAGGCATATTGAACTAAGAACCAAGAGACTTAGGTTTGAGTCCTACCTTTGACTCTTACTCCTTAGGTGACTATGAGTAAATTTGGGTTGCATTTATAGGACACATCTAAGCCAACAGGACCAATAATTTATGATAGTCTTGATTCACCCTGTTGCTTCTGCCTTGTTCCAGCCGGGGGAAAAAAAAAAACACAAAATAAGAAAAAATTAGCAGGTTTTACATGTAAGAAATGAGTGTGATCAGGCAATATAGCCAGAAATGCTTTCCTCAGTCATAGGTTTATAGAATCATAAGTTTAGAAGTAGAAGGGACCATAGAGATTATTTATTTCAACTCTCATTTGAGAGATGAAGAAACTGAAGGTCAGTGGAGTTAATGGCTTTGATGAGGATAATGCAGCCTCACCCAGAAGAGCATTTCATTCCCTGGGAAAGACTCTGTTCCCAACATTATGCACTTTTTGGATGCAAAACCTACCTTCCCTGGGAAAGACTCTGTTCCCACACTATGCACCTTTTGGATGCAAAACCTACATTCCCTGAGAAAGACTCCTTTCCCACACCCAATCTCAAGTATGTTCCTTTCGGATGTAAAACCCGAATTGTTTTGTTTCTGTATAAGAGTAAGCCCTGAGAAAATGTTTTTCGGCAATTCTTTGACATTGTCCACCAAGAGAACATCTTGGTATCTCTCTCTTTAATAAAGCCTTTTCTTATCACAGCCTTTTGTGTAGCGTTTCTCACTGCGAACCCACCCTAACTTGGTGTTATGGAGAACTAGGAGACCAACCCATTTCCCTGCCACGATCCATACCTCATCAGCTTGTCCCAGGTTCTATAGATAATAAGTTGGCAGAGCAGAATTTTGAATCTAGGTGTTTTTGACACCAAATCTGTTGCTGTTTTTATACCTTATTGTAGTCAGGTCAGTTCAGCACCTCATGGCTTTTCTGGCTCTCAACTCCCAACTTACTGTTGCTGCTTCTGTTTGGGAAACAGTCAAGTGGGAGACTCTTGAGATAGAGATAGTGGATGACAGATATTGTACCTTTTCTTGGATTACTTTGGTCCTTAAGTGAAGGGAGCATGCCATTTCTGTTATATAAAGAATCTGAAAGAATTTGTCTCCATTTAGTTGATTCTCTTCTCTTTTAACATCTTTTTTAATATAATAAAATAGGATTTCACATAAATTTAGTAAGCCTTAGATCTCAAGTTCTAGTTTTTCTATAGTGTAGTTGTTATTGTATTAACTATATGTTAATTTTCCCTTTGTATAGCTTGCTGTTGGGGAATTGAGAGCCTGAAAATTCATCCTTCTCTTGACTCTTATACTTTTTATTTTGCAGCCTTGCTATTTGAGAGACTGGGAATTGCAAGTGCATTTCAAAATCCATGGACAAGGAAAGAAAAATCTGAATGGGGATGGCTTTGCAATCTGGTATACAAAGGATCGGATGCAGCCAGGTATCAATACTTTTGTTTAGAGTCTCTGTGGGATGTGGAAAGATATGCACCTTTGCAGAAGACATAGAAGGCAGCTCTCTTTATAGAATGTGAATTACTTTGCCATTTGTATTTGTAACCAACAAGTCTCGGCCTTAGAATGGGTCTAAAATCCTGGCTAAACAAATGGGTTTGGCTTAATCTCTAAATGGCTTGTTGTTCTTTAATAGCCTCTAGGTTTTATATTGGAATGTTGGCTATTGAAAGCACAGAGAAGAAGAGCCCAACCCAATAGTGACATACCCTAAAGAATCTTAACAGAACTAAGTCATAGGGGAGAATTAGAGATTTCTGCTTATGGAACCAGAGTTACTATTGCTAATTTTTCTTTTTTTCCAATAACATTTTATTTTTCTAAATAAATATAAAGATAGTTTTCAACATTCTTTTTCCCCCGAGGCAATTGAGGTTAAGTGACTTGCTCAGGGTCACACAGCTAGGAAGAATTAAGTGTCAGACCAGATTTGAACTCAAATCTTCCTGACTTCAGGGCTGGTGCTCTATCTACTGTGTCACCTAGCTGGCCCTCAATAGTCATTTTTATAAAACTTTGTGTTCTAAGTTTTTTTCCTCTCCCCAAGTCTGCAGTCAATCTAATATTGGTTAAACATGTGCAGTCCTTTTAAACATATTTCCATATTTGTCAAGTTATGCAAGAAAAATGACCAGAAAAAAAGAAAAAAACCCATGAGAAAGAAAAAGCAAGCAAACAAAAAAAGATGAAAATACTGTGCTTTGATCCACATTCAGTCTCCGTCATTCTCTCTCTGGTTATGGATGGCATTTTCTATCCCAAGTCTATTGAATTGTCTTGAATTATTGGAATTGTCTTTTTTGCTGAGAAGAGCCAAGTCCACCATAGTTGATCATCACATAATCTTGTTATTTTGTACAAAATTCTCTTGGTTCTGCTCACTCTGCTCTGAATGCATTCATGTAAGTCTTTCCAAGCTTTTCTAAAAATCATCCTGTTGATCATTTCTTATAGAATAATATTCCATTACTTTCATATACCATAACTTATTCAGCCATTCCCCAACTGATGGGCATCTATTCAATTTCTAGTTCCTTGCCACTACAAAAACCACAGATAACAGAAACCTGGAGCTAATGTCTTTATGGCACTAGAAAAAAGAAAGGAGGGGAAATAGGATGCAAGGGTATGTTTTGATGTAAAACTTTTGTCATTTCCTTTGATCTGCAAATAAAGCCTCACTACTACCAGAATGGGAAGCAGTGACAGAATATTCAACTTAGGATCAGTAGCATCAGTTCTTGGGTTTTCAGGAATGTTTTTTGCCTCCTTTTGGATTCTGGATATCCTAAACCATGAAAACAGCTGAAGTTGCTTTAATCTTTGGTGCATAATTTCCATTTTGGAGAGTTTTAATAAGTTGTGAAGATGAGACAAGATGCTCTTGTTGCTTATTGGGATCCTTCTTTAAAGAGAGAGAGGACTTAACTTGATCTAACTTCTTAAGAATTAAAAAGCTTTGTCCCACAATTTAGAACTTTCAAATTCACCTCCATTTCTTGGGGGTGTGATCTTCACAGAGTGTTTTTGAAGCAGAAATTGGTGAAATTGGGGGTCTCTTGACAGCCAGGGTTTTATCTCAGAGAGCTTCTGTATGGTTAATGAAGTTTGGGATGATATTGTTTCTTTTTGCCTGGCTTTTCCCTCCCCTCACTTGAAATCTTACTACTCCAGAGAGAGGAGAGAGGAGAAAGAGAGAGATACAGAGAGAGATTCTTTGGAATGTTCAAAACCTTGTTTTGATTCATCTTTGTTTTTTCATTCTTTTAGGACCTGTTTTTGGGAGTAAGGACAACTTTGTAGGATTGGGAGTATTTGTAGACACCTATCCCAATGAGGAAAAACAGCAAGAGGTAAGGACAAGTGGTAAAACATACATCAACAATACTGATTTCACAATTCCTGTTTCTTAGGAAAGTTGATTTGACAAAGGTTTGGCAAGGTTATTGGATAGATTAGTTTGCCTCATTTGCCTACTCTTTTAGACTTTAGATATTGTCTTTGTTTTTTGTAAAGGGAAAAGAAGAGTTGTTAAAGATTGGGGACTTTTCTCTGGTATTAACAATTGTCTACATTTCATACGTGAACTAGTTTTCATAGTTCTCATTAATTATTGTTCATATATTTCTCACTAATTATGACGCTTCATACTTGTCTGTATTCATTTGTGCGTGCATGCACACATATATAAACTAATGTGAATGATCTTTTCTTTTCTACCGCTATCCTTATCATACCCTCAAAGTTGAGGGGCAACTATTGTCTTCCATGTGAAAGTCTAAATAGGAAACTGGTCTCAGAATCCCAGAATTCTTTTCCTTAGAGATCATGTGAGAAAACTATTGTTCTTCAGTGTTTTTCAGATCTCTTTAAATAGGCAGCAGGAGGTCGGTTGATTGTCCATTTTTGCTCTGTGGAGACTGACATTAGGAGCAAGAAAGATTATAGTGTACCTGGATTTCTTTTACTGATTAAATAAATAAAAGGGTTGTATGAAAAGAAAGACAGAGATGGTAGTAAACTAAAAGGTCATTGTAGAAACTGGAAAGGGAAGCCTGAATGGGAATGTTCATTTTGCTACATAGCAATGGGATGATTTGATATTTTTGAGTTTTAGTTTCTTTGTGCTTCATTTCTGGGATCAGTGTGTCAAAGTTATTTTATATGCCAAGAAGAGGGATTATTAGCCTTGAAAAAGGATTCTAAGATCTAGAGGTTTAATTGAATTCAATAAGCATTCTGTTAATGTGATTTACTGATTATGTCCTGAGTTTGGGAGATACAAAGGCTAAATGAAATAAAACTCTGCCTATAAGAAGCTTACATTCTACTTGGAAGATATAACATTTTACAAATGTGTGTGTGTATGAAATACACAATGATTGAGAAGGGAAAAAACAGGAACAACTTGAGTAAGTTGAATCTTGAGGAGGAGAAAGATTCTACCAAGTCAAGATAGGAAGGATGCATATTATGGATATGTGGAATAGCCTGTACGAAGATGCACAATTGGGAGGTATAATTTGTTGCTCAAGTAGTAGCATGTAGTGGGTCATTTTCATTAGAATGTGATGTCCAGGGAGCAAGATAGACCTAAGGAAATTTGCAAACTGCCATTTCTTTTTTTCTTTTTTTTTAACTGACCAATTTTCCATTTATTCTTTTTTTTTTTAATGGCTTTTTATTTTAAAAATATATGCAAAGATAGTTTTCAACATTCACCCTTGCAAAACTCTGTGTTTTAAATTTTTTCTCCCTCCCTTCCCTCATCCTCTACCCTAGGCAGAGAGTAATCTAATATAGAGTTAAATATGTGCCATTCTTCTATATATATTTTCACAATTATCATGCTGCATAAGAAAAATTAGACCAAAAAGGGAAAAAATGAGAAAGAAAACAAAAAGCAAACAAACAACAACAATAAAAGGTGAAAATACTATGCTGTGATCCATAGTCAGTCCCCACAGTTCTTCCTCTGGGTGCATATGGCTGTCTCCCATCAAAAATCTGTTGGGATTGCCCAGAATCACTTCTCTGTTGAAGAGAACCAAGCCCATCATAGTTGATTATCACATAATCTTCTTGTTGCCCTGTACCATAGTCTCCTGATTCTGCTCATTTCTCTCAGTATCAGTTCCTGTAAATCTCTCTAGGTCTCTCTGAAATCATCCTGCTGATCATTTCTTATAGAAAATAGCATTTTATAACATTCATATCCCATTACTTATTGAGCCATTCTCCAGTTGAGGGGCATCTATTCATTCACACACTGCCATTTCTTTAAAGACCATGCTGAGTGCATGGTGTTTCCTCTCACTGGACATCTCATTCTTCTAATGGTTCATTATCAGGATTCCCTTTCTCATTAGTTGGCATTTCTGTAATTTTTTCAAAGTGATCCTCAATATTTTCAATAGCCAGGTAGCACAGTTGCTGTTTCTTTTTTGGTAGAATACGCCAAAAAGAGGAGAAAAGTCGTAACATGGTAAGTGTAAAGTACACTTGGATAATCAAAATGTTGCTTAAATAAAGATTTAGCTTACACCTAAAAGATTTCAGCTAACCCGACCATTTTGAGGTAGATCTATTCCTACATATAACGTGTTGCTTTCTAACTCCTCAGGTTATTTTTCTCCATTTGGTTTTGACCTCTAGGGTTAAGATGGGGGGCGGGGAGGGGAGAAGCTTCCTCTTTGAGATTTTGAGGCTGCTTGTTTTAGACATACTGATGATTTGGTAAAAGGTTCATAGGAGTAGAGTCAGAAAGGACGTCACAATTTTCTAGTCTAGCCTCATAGTTAAGGCCCAGGAAATTTATGTGACTTGTCTGAGATCACACAAGTAATAGTCACCAGAGAAGGGATTTGAAGGTTTGCCATTTGACTTTAGGCCCTGTGTTTTTTCCACTACATGGTAATTCCCTATGTTGAGTAGATAATTGTTATCCAAACTTATATTTTATATCCATGTCTTAGAATATTATTTATCAAGCTATTAAGGTCACTTGAATTGGGAGGCTAACAACTACCTCTCCTCTTCCCTCCCCCTCCCCCCCCAACAAACAAACAAACCCCAAACCCAACCAAAATGAAAAGCAAAAACCCAGCAACCAAAAATACCCTTAGGTATTTTGTTCATGGCATGATGTACTTTCTTATACTCCACTGACAGAAGCAGAGATGGGTGAGCATGCACCAAACTTTTGGATTCTTGTGACCTTGGCTTTGCTGTACAGTAAAATGAGGCTCAGAAAAATGGTAGTGGGTGGGAAGTAGCCCTTCACTGCCATAGCACAGCACTGACTGAGGCTCCTATGTGAGAACAAGGGACTTCCTCTCTTCTCTATTTCCACGTCATGTGGTATAGTGCACATTGCAATTAATATCTCAGTTGTTCTTCACAATCCATTTTACAAATGAGGAAATTGAGGCAAATAGATGTTAAGTGACTTGCCCAGGCTCACAGAGCTAGGAAATGTCTGAGTCTCCATTTTAATTCAGGTCTTCCTAACTCCAGGCCTGACACTCTATCTACAATGCTCCCTAGCTATTTATCTGGGTAACTGGAAGCAGCTGGGAGACTAGTTCCTTCCAGGGCTAGATTTTTGATTTTATGATCTATTACCAAATCACAAATGTTTCGGAGAAAAGCCAATTCTCAGGCCTTAATAATAACAGCTCCTATCAATGAGATATGTTATGTCTAAGGCATTTTGCAAACTTTAGAATGCTATGTAAACATCTCCTATTCCTATTATGATTTTAGAGTTATAATACAAAGAAGTTGATGCTGATCAAAAACTTATGAGAAAAACACATGAAGGGTCAGTACATGCCTGGAGTTTTAAGCCTCTCCCTGGCATCACTCTTTTTCTTCCTCCAAGGCACTCACTCAAATTTCTATAACTTAATTTCTCTATCAGAGAGAAGGGTACTATTTGTTAACCATAAAGACCACGTAAAAATTGCCAGGGTCATAAAGTGCTGTGTAAATACTAATTAAATTCTTATTCTAGTTTTATCCTTCAATAATAAAACCTTCAGCTGATGGTCAGCATTTTCTCCCATGAAAGTAGGAACTTTTACTTAAAAGTTTCAGTGCATTCAAAAGTGTTCTTTCAGAGTGTGAATATAGACTTTGCTTGATGGAAAAGGCAGAAGTATAGCTCTTTATAGGATCTGATGTCTCTCTTTAAGAAACTGGGGATGGATGGATAAATGAATGAATAAAAGAAAGATCATTTATTAAATACTTACTATTTATAAAGTTATGCTAAGCTCAGGGTTTCCAGATAAAAAGGTAAGGTAGCTTTTGTTCTCAAGAAATTTATACTCCAACTGGGGGAAATCACATTTAAAAAGTATATAGTTTTTAAAAAGTATATAGTAAGTTCAACCTGAAGCTTTCAGAAGTGTCTTGTCTGTACTTCTTTCTGGTATTCCTTCTATTCTTTTCTCTGCATTTCAGTATATATATATCTTTTTAAAATGGTACCTTTAAAATATACCTTTCCTTCTTAGTTTCTAACATAACTCCTGCCTTGGAGGAAGAAAAAGAAAAAGAAAGCCTATTAACCAGTATGCATAATCAAAACAAAACAAATTCCCATATTGTTTATTTTTGAAAATATATTTTATTGCTGGCATCTTGGCATCTCTTTCAAGAGAAAAGTATGCTTCATCATTAGTCCTCTAGAATCATAATCATTTTAATGATCAAAGTCTTCAAGTCTATTAATGTTATTTTTCACAAATCTTGTACATATTTTGTCTTTTTTTTCTTTAAATTTCTGACACTATAAGCTTCATAATGGTATTGCGAGGTCAAAAGGTATGCACAAATTCTAGTGATTTTTTTGGTGTGTGCATATTTCTGAATTTACTGAATTCCAGATTAGCTGGATTGATTCACAGCTCAATTAACAGAATCTCTTTTAACATTGCTTCTCAAATTTTCTGTTTTCTTTTTTAAAAAAAAAATTTAATTTTTCGGTGACACAATGGGTATAGTGTTGGGCCTGCTATTATTAGGAAGACCTGAATTCAAATCTAGCCTCAGTCATGTACAGGTGTGTAACCTTAAGCAAGTCACTTAGTTATTGTCTTCCTCATTGTCCTTATCTGTAAAATGGGGACAGTATTGGGATCCAGTTCCTAGATTATTATAAGGATAAAATGAAATAATATTTGTAAGACATGTTATAAGCTTTAAAGCACTATATAAAGGTTAGCTTTTATGTATTTATTTTAACCTATATGATGGTTATATGATTGGTGGAACTTCAGAATTGCCTAAATACCAATCACTACTTAGTAGTCACTTGTAGCATTTTTTCTTTCTTTCTTTTAAATTAAAAAAAAAAATTATAGCTTTTTATTTACAAGATATATGCATGGGTAATTTTTTAGCATTGACCCTTGCAAAATCTTCTGTTCCAACTTTTCCCCTCCTTCCCCCCACTCCCTTCCCTAGAAGACAGGTAGACCGATACATGTTAAATATGTTAAAGTATATGTTAAATACAATATATGTATATATATCCATAGTTATTTTGTGCAGCATTTTTTCATATGGCTATTAATAGCTTAGTTGTCTTCCTTTGAAGAAACACTTTTTCCTTTGAATAAAACTGCCTGTTCATATTTGATATTTTACCTCTTAAAGAATGGTTATTTTTAACATTTTAATTGGTTATTAAGATTGAGATTTCCCCCATTACCTGTTTCCCCTTTAATTTTAGTTGCTTTCGCCTTGTTTGTGCAAAACCTTTTATTACGTTCAAAATTACTCATTTTGTCTTTTGTGATTCTCTATTATTTCTTGCATGGTCCATTTGCCCAGTTCTAGTTCTTAATGCATTATTTTCTTTAGTTAGTTTTTGTATATCTTTTTCTATTTGATTAATTCTACTTTTCAAGTTGTTGTTTTCTTCAGTGGATTATTTATGCATTTGACCAATTGTGTTTTTTAAGGAATTGCTTTCTTCAGTCAATTTTTGTCCATCCTGTTTCAAGGTGCTGACTCTCTCTTGCATACCTCTTATTTCTTTTCCGTTTTTCTTCTATCTCTTATTTGACTTTTTAAATCCTTTACGAGCACCTCCAAAAAGCCTTTTTGGGCTTGAGACCAATTCATGTCACAATTCATGTTATTATTTTGTCCTCTTCTGAGTTGGTGTTTTGGTCTTCCTGTCACCATAGTAGCTTTCTGTGGTTAAGGTTCTTTTCTGCTTCCTATTCATTTCCTTCCTTCCTTCCTTCCTTCCTTCTTTCCTTCCTTCCTTCTTTTCTTCTTTCCCTCCTTCCTTCCCTCCCTCCATTCTTCCTTCTTTCTCTCCCTCCCTCCCTCCTTCCCTTTTTTCTTCCTTCCCTCTCTCCCTCCTTCCTTTCTTCCCTTTTCTTTCTCTTTCTTTTTCTCCTTTCTTCCTTTCTTCTTTTTTCTTTCGTTCCTTCCTTCCTTCCTTTCTTTTTCTTTTTCTTTCTCTTTCTTTTTCTCCCTTCCTTCCTTTCTCTCCCCCCCTCCCTTTTTAATTTTTTTTTTCTCTTTTGTGACTTTTCCTGTTCTGCTGTAGGGTACAGAGGGGTACTGTCTCAAGCTTCTTATGCAGCTCTAAGCCTTGGCTTTAAACATAGGAGCCCCTTGTGTTTGATGTCTTGCTCACAGCAGGGGTATCTGCTTTCCCCAAGCAACAGCCTGTTTTCCCAGACTGGCAGTTTGCCTTCTGCACTGGGACTGAAGGCTTCCCCATTGGTCTGCTTTGCTACTGAGCCAGGACCTAGGCTCTCAGTTGCTGATCTGCTGTGATAAGATCTTCTCACTGGTTTTCTGGGACACAGTCTTAGCTGGACTGAACATCTCTTTCACCCCATTGATTCTGACTTTTCTTCCTTGAAGAAAATCTATCTTGAGCTAGAGAGTGGTTTCATTCCATCAGACTCTGTTCAGAGGCTTGGTTTCATGTATTTTTTGAAGGAAACTGGGAAAACTCAAGTATCTTCCTGGCTTCACTCCATCTGTCTCTGTCCCCAGAACATTTTGTCTGTTGATTTATTGAGTGGATGATGGTTTTCAGCAGTATAAGGAACTAACACCTGCGGTCTTTCTTTTTCTGCCCTCACCCAATCTTGGCAGGTGTCAGGCTTAATAGATTGTACTGTAGGGTGGTTGTAGATTTGGAACCTCTAAAATGTTGGCTTTTCAAAGCCATGTGATGAGAAATGCACACAACTATTTACTTCCTTCTGCCTACTCTGCTTTTGATTACCACATTCAAGATTGATCCTGTTGAGATAACATCCATCCATTTTCCCCCCCATATATTTCCCTCATTCAGAACTATTGTTGTAGCCTCCTAATTGATCTCCTTGCCTTTAGTTTCTTCCCTTTTTAATCTATCCTACATACAACTTCCAAATTGACATTTAAAAAAATATATATTATTATTTTTTATTAATAGCTTTTTATTTACAAGTTATATGCATGGGTAATTTTACAGCATTGACAATTGCCAAATCTTTTGTTCCAATTTTTCCCCTCCTTCCCCCCACCCCCTCCCATAGATGGCAGGATGACCAATACATGTTAAATATGTTAAAGTGTAAATTAAATACAAAATAAGTATACATGTCCAAACAGTTATTTTGCTGTACAAAAAGAATTGGCCTCTGAAATAGTGTACAATTAGCCTGTGAAGGAAATCAAAATTGCAGGCATGCAAAAATACAGGGATTGGGAATTCGATGTAATGATTCCTTGTTCCTACGTCATCCTAGAAGATCCAGAGTTCTTTTGCTGGGTGTAGCTGTCAGTTCATTACTACTCCATTGGAACTGATTTGGTTCATCTCATTGCTGAAGATGGCCAAGTCCATCAGAATTAATCATCATATAGTATTGTTGTTGAAGTATATAATGCTCTATTGGTCCTGCTCATTTCACTCAGCATCAGTTCATGTCAGTCTCTCCAGGCCTTTCTGAAATCCTCCTGCTGGTCATTTCTTTCTTTCTTTTTTTTTTTTTTTTCATAATTATAACTTTATTGACAGGACATATGCCTGGGTAATTTTTTACAACATTACCCCTTGCACTCACTTGTGTTCTGATTTTTCCCCTCCCTCCCTCCACCCCCTTCCTCCAGATGGCAAGCAGTTCTATACATGTTAAATATGGCACAGTATATCCCAGATACAATATAGGTGTACAGAACCGAACAGTTCTCTTGTTGCACAGGAAGAATTGATTTCAGAAGGTAAAAATAACCCGGGAAAAAAAAACAAAAATGCAAACAGTTTACATTCATTTCCCAGTGTTCTTTCTTTGGGTGTAGCTGCTTCTGTCCATCATTGATCAATTGAAACTGAACTAGATCTCTTTGTCAAAGAAATCCACTTCCATCAGAATACATCCTCATACAGTATTGTTGTTGAAGTGTATAATGATCTCCTGGTTCTGCTCATTTCACGTAGCATCAGTTCATGCAAGTCTCTCCAAGCCTCTCTGTATTCATCCTGCTGGTCATTTCTTACAGAAAAATAATATTCCATAACTTTCATTTACCACAATTTACCCAACCATTCTCCAATTGATGGGCATCTGTTCATTTTCCAGTTTCTAGCCACTACAAACAGGGCTGCCACAAACATTTTGGCACATACAGGTCCCTTTCCCTTCTTTAGTATCTCTTTGGGATATAAGCCCAGTAAGTAGTAACACTGCTAGATCAAAGAGTATGCACAGTTTGATAACTTTTTGAGCATAATTCCAAATTGCTCTCCAGAATGGCTGGATGTATTCACAGTTCCATCAACAGTCAACAGTGTATTAGTGTCCCTGTTTTCCCACATCCCCTCCAACCATCCGCATTATCTTTCCCTGTCATTCTAGCCAATCTGACAGGTGTGTAGTGGTATCTCAGAGTTGTCTTAATTTGCATTTCTCTGATTAATAATGACTTGGAATATCTTTCATATGGCTAGAAATAGTTTCAATTTCTTCATCTGAGAATTGTCTGTTCATATCCTTTGACCATTTATCAATTAGAGAATAGCTTGATTTCTTATAAGTTAGAATCAGTTCTCTATATATTTTGGAAATGAGGCCTTTATCAAAACCTTTAACTGTAAAAATGTTTTCCCAGTTTATTGCTTCCCTTCTAATCTTGTCTGCATTAATTTTGTTTGTACAAAAACTTTTCAATTTGACATAATCAAAATTTTCTATTTTGTAATCAATAGTGATCTCTAGTTCTTCTTTGGTCATAAATTCCTTCGTCTTCCACAGATCTGAGAGGTAAACTATGCTATGCTCTTCCAATTTATTTATAATCTCATTCTTTATGCCTAAGCCATGAACCCATTTTGACCTTATCTTGGTGTACGGTGTTAAATGTGGGTCAATACCTAGTTTCTGCCATACTAATTTCCAGTTTTCCTAGCAATTTTTGTCAAATAATGAGTTCTTATCCCAAAAACTGGGGTCTTTGGGTTTGTCAAACACTAGATTATTAAAGTTATTGGCTGTTTTGTCCTTTGAACCTAACCTATTCCATTGATCAACTAGTCTGTTTCTTAGCCAATATCAAATGGGTTTGGTAACCACTGCTTTATAATATAATTTTAGATCTGGTACAGCTAGGGCCACCTTCATTTGATTTTTTTTTTCATTAATTCCCTTGAAATTCTTGAACTTTTATTTTTTCATATGAACTTTGTTATTTTTTCTAGGTCATTAAAATAGTTTTTTGGAAATCTGATTGGTATAGCGCTAAATAAATAGATGAGGTAGTATTATCATCTTTATTATATTTGCTGGCCCAATCTAAGAACATTTAATATTTTTCAGTTGGTTAGATCAGACTTAATTTGTGTGGAAAGTGTTTTGTAGTTTTGTTCATAAAGTTTCTGATTTTCCCTTGGGAGATAGATTCCTAAATATTTTATACTATTAGTAGTTACTTTAAATGGAATTTCTCTTTGAAACTCTCTGCTGGTCATTTCTTACAGAACAATAGTATTCCATAATATTCATATTCCACAATTTATTCAGTCATTCTCCAATAGATGATCATCCACTCAGTTTCCAGTTTCTGGCCACTACAAAGAGGGCTGCTATGTGTGCTACTTTCTAAACAAACAGAACTACTTGCCATTCTCCTGTACTGTCTTGCCTAGTGCTATTATTTATGTGATTATCTCTTTCTGGAATGCCTTGGTCACTACCTGTTGAAGTCCTATCTTTTTTTAAAGATCACATATCATCTTCTAACCAACTCACTTTCTGAACTGATCTACTTTCTCCCTGGCAATTTTACCCAACTTTTTCTGAATGACCTCAGGGCTGTTCTACTGATTGGTGACCTCCCAGATGGAAACACCACTTCATGAAGGGCCTGAGCCATGCTTACTTACTAGCAATATGTCTGCTTTGTTTTGTTTTACTTTATTTTCATTTTTGACTCTTAGCACAATGCCTGATACATAATAAGCAACTGCTTTTATCTATCTATCTATCTATCTATCTATCTACACTTTTTATAAAGCCTTTCATTTTGATGACAATTTTTCCCACCTTCAGACATTATATTCTAGTTGTTTTCACTCCAATTTTTGGCTGTCACAAAAGGTGCTGCTATAAATATTTTGGAATATATGGAGAATTTTTTTCTTATTTATGGCTTCCTTAGCCCAGTAATGGAGTTTATTGTTCAGAGGGTATAGACATTTTAGTTACTTTATTTGTATAATTCCAAATTGTTTTCTAAAATAGTTGTACTATTGCAACAATCAACAATATATTAGTCTACCTGTCTTTCCACAACTCCTCTAGCATTGACTATTGCCATTTTTGGGGAGTTATTTTTTTGCCAATTTGGAATGTGTGAGGTGAAACTTCAGGATTGTGTTGATGTGCATTTCTCTTATTATTAATGATCTGGAGCATTCTTTGCTGTGGCTGTGAATAATTTACAATTTTTTTGAGGAACTGTTTCTTCATATCCTTTGAGTACTTATTTATTGAGGAATGGTTGTTAATTTTCTATGTATTTACTAAGTGTTGCTATAAATTGGATACCAAACTCTTATCAGAGAAACTTGATACAAAATCTTTTCCACATTAAATTACTTTCTTATCCTAAGTGAATTTACTTTGTCTGTATAGAAGCTTTTCTATTTCAAGTAATCCAAGTTAACTGCCGAATTGGTGTTAAGGAGATGTATTCTTAAATACTGGCAGTTTAGAGCTTTGCAGCGATGGTTCTGTGTGCCCTGAACAAACTTCTGCAGCTTGGAGCTGGATTTTTTTACAACTCTGAAAGAGGGGAGGAGGCACACAAGAGAGAAAGAGAAGGGTATAGGTTTTATTGTAAGCTTGTATCAGGCCCTTGGTAGAACAGCTTCATTGCAAGTAGCATGGGAGGTGGAGGGATGCTGAGTATTTTTTTAAACCTTTTTAATTGAAGTTTGCTTTTTCTTGGGGGCATAATTTCTGTTTTAGAGAGATTTGTGAGGTTGTGGGAATCAGTGAAAATGTCTAATCCTCCTCTTGTTACTCAGGTCATCCATCTGGTTCTTAATGTTTGCTAGAATATTTGGTGAAAGTCCTGAGTTATATTGCTTCTCACTATACCATCTTTCTACTCTTCTGTTCTTATATATTTGAATCCGTTTCCTACATATGTGGAAATATCAAAGGAATATCACAGATATATTTGTGGCAAAGATTGTTCCCTCTACTTAATTGCTTCTCCTGTTTTACTTGCATTGATTTTATTCCCACAAAGGCTTTTTAATTTAGGTAATCAGAATTTCCTATTTTATCTTTTATGATTACTTTTATCCATTAATTAAGAATTTCTCTTTCATTCTTCTCTGCTAATTTCTTAAAATGATATAACCTTTTATATTTAGGTTATATATCTGTTTTGAACTTATTGGGTTTGGCAAAAATTGTTCAGTGTGAACTTAATTTTTGCCAAATTGCTTTCCAGTGTGTTGAATAGGGAGTACTTGTCCTAGTTATATCACTGTCCCTTGAGCTTACTGCTTTTGTCTTTATTTTTGGTATCTTAATTTTTTCTAAATTAAAAACTTATCTAAATTACAATAGTTTGAAATTTTTAAAAAGTTGTGTTTATTAGATTTCAAGCCTGAATGCCTTTGTTAGCACCTTACAATCACCTTTTCTGAGACATACCTGTGAAAAAATTACTTTATCAATTTTTTCTTCTCTGCATCCATTGCATATCCCATTCCATAAGAATTCAGAGTCAAGGATTCCTTAATAATGGTTTTTTTTTTTTAAGCAAATCTAATGCTTATTTTTTTTGAGTTTATGGTCAACTGTAAATCATTCATTTACTATATTTGCACCATAATAAAACAATGTCTCTCATTTTCATGTTATTAGCAATGTCATATATTCCTTATCTGCTATTACCTAGACCTGATAGACTGTGGAATTCTTCTCTAAAAGATTTTTATTATTGTGTTATGAATAACCCACTTAATACCCATGGATTATAGATTATTCATATTATACCTATAAAAATGGACTGCTGATTTCAAGAAATGGTCTCTGCTTCTTCAGCATATATGGGGTCTCATGGGGAAAGGTGATAGAAACTATCTAAAACATTTTGCAAGCCTCCTAATATAAATCAAGCCTACTTTTTCAGGGAAACATTAGAACCTATCATAGTGTCCTGAGTTAGCAATGAACTCTTGGTTCATACAAATTAAGTAAATAATTATTTGTTAGTACATACTCTTTGTCAGTATGTTCTTAAACTAATTTGCTCCTTTGACTTTTCTAATGACTAATAATTTCTTTGTAGAAAAAGAAAAAAACTATGATCATGAGTGCCTATATAGAGAGGCATATATTATGTTCATATTATTTCTACATATTTATATACTTACTTAGATTTAGATACTTACACACATGCATGCATCCTTTATTCTCTATCATGTACACAGATGTGAATGTCTACACATTTATTCATATGCACTCGTGCTTATAAACAAACATAGTACTATTAAATTTCAATTACATGATTCCTTTGGTCTTTTGATTCTTTATCATCAACATCTCCTTTCAGACTTTTATTCTTGTTAATCAATATCTCTGTTTAAAAGGACTATGTCCCTAAACAAATGTACTCTTGCTTCCATTGGTATGATCTTATTTTTATACCTCTTTATATGGATCAGTTGCTGCATCTCACTCTAGACTTTCTGAATGCCAGTATAATGTACAGAGATCCTTAAAGTTTGATTTAAAGAATTTTTTGGAGTGACAATCTCAGCGGAAAAGTCAGATCTGTAGATACTTATGTTTAAATGACCTGAGAAAATCTCCATTTTATAGGTTTTAAATACTTTACCATCCTTCACTGGGTTTCTGAGCTCCTTAGGTCTGATATCTCTGCCCCTTAGCTAGTCTTTTCAGGGCAAATTGTCTGTCTGCACAGATTAATTTACGTGTGGACCCTTACATTCAGCTTGACCCTGTATCCTATTAACAGAGTTAAGATCAGGCTGGTTGGAACAACAGATCCAAATTACATCATGTAGAAAATCATTGGTATATGTTTTCTGTCAGACCTCCCGGCTGGTTTCAGTGAATTAAATACTATTTGACATCTTAATACTAATTCCATGATTATGAGATTAAGATAAAGTAATGAGAGTGCTAGAGTAGACTAAACCCAACCATGTAATCACAGAATCCACTTTCTAGAATTAGAGATCAGCTTTGCCAGTAGCAAAGGTTAGTGGTGATCTTTCAAGTCTTATTGTCTCTGGATGTGATAAATGTGTGACTTTGGGTCAATGGGAACTCCCAACTGGTTTTGTTGTACATAAAGGGGAATAAGATAGTGATAAGATGTTCTAACTTTGTGATCCAATTCTACACTTGTCCAGATACTTCCAGTTTTACTTCTAGTCCCATTGTTCCCACTGGAATATTCCTGTATTCATTATCTTCTGTATGGATAGTTACAAAATTGTGACCGTCTTTCTAAATTCTAACTGTAACTGTTTTTCTAAATTTGCTGTGCTGCCTTTCTCAATTTGAACTTCATCCTTGTGCAAGTGATATGGGACAGAAAATCACAGGTGTGTGCCCATAATGGTTCAGTTGGGTAAAGAACTGTCTCTTTGGCCTTAATTTGTTGATACCAGGTTTTTTTTTTTTTTTTAAACTCTTATGAAATTCTTGTGTTCTAGACAAAAGTTGGAATCCTAAGTTTGAAACAGTAGGGCAAAGAAAGGAATAAAGTTTTCAAGGTCAGAAGAATTCAGCTTGACATTAGTCTCTTTAATGTGGAAGTACTCCAAGTCTCGGTAAAGGTTTCAGACTTTCTGATCCTCTAAGATAGGAGAGGAGACTAGATTCTCTTATACTCTCTGCATGTGTTGGTGAGTCCCCTAGTCCTGTAGGGAAGGGAGGGAGGAGGTCTAAGGTTAGGGTTCTCATCCTCCAAAACTTGGCCATGCTCTTTTTGTGGCCAGTTCTTTCTTACTCTGTCTCCTGTTCTGTGCCCTCTCTTTTGTAATAACTGCTGGACCCCTCCAGGCCCAGAAGAGGAGATATTCTCCAGGACTTCAGGTACTCAGTTCTTCACACATCATTTCCATCCCTCATCCCCATTTATTTGGTCTTGTTTAGAATTTGTATTGGTGTCCTAGGTGCCACTAATCCTTCGTCTTACAAGATTAAGATAAAATAATGGCACAAACCTGCATGTTGACTTTTGACATCAAGCTTTAGCTGGGATGCTTACCAGACAAAATATAGCATGTTTTATGTTTCTGTAACCATCTCATCATCCCTGCCTCTCTCCATCTCCAGAATTGTCTTGTTCTGGAATGGGTATTCAGCTATCTCTATTCAAAGAATTGCTAATAGAAATATTTGTTGAACTATTTTGGTGTTAATAACATCTCGA
This sequence comes from Antechinus flavipes, assembly GCF_016432865.1. Lineage (NCBI taxonomy): Eukaryota > Metazoa > Chordata > Mammalia > Dasyuromorphia > Dasyuridae > Antechinus > Antechinus flavipes. Next base: position 229,381,110 of record NC_067399.1, on the reverse strand, counting down.
TTCTTTTTTTTTTTTTGAGGTCAGAAGCTGTGGAATAGATGTAAACACACATTATTTGTTAGGAACCTGGCACTGTTTAACATTTTGTGAAGGAATTTAAAAGGGATTTAGAAGACAGAATTTCTGTTAAAAAGATTGTCAAACTGGGATGTAGCTCAGCAATAGTAGTACTAGCAGGACTATCTCTAAATTGGAATCTTTTTAGTATTCCCTAGTATTGAAGTTGGAAGGAATCATCTTAAATTAAAAGTTGTCATGAATAACTAACTAATCAGTCAGATTTCAGAGGCCTTTGAATACCTACCGTTCTAGTAGACATGATTTGAGATGTCAAGAGACCATAAAATACAAGCCTTGCTCTTGAGGAGCCTAAAGTCAAATTAGGAAGACAACCATACAAATAAAAAAGACAAAGCACACCAGGACAGCATAAAATGTACTCAAAATAATGTTGGTTAAAGTGTTTTTTTCCAGAGGGAGACCCTAGTAGGATTGAGGATTTTGAGCCTCTACTGGTTCAAATCATTCCCATTTTGGTGACAAGTTGAAGTTAGTGTCATGAAGTGGGGGTGACCTTTCCCTCTCAGAGCAGGAGTCTGTACCTCAGTTGGTTGCCTAAGCATGGGAATGGGGAAATTGATTATGATGATGCCCTCTCTTGTTTGCTGCAAGGTTGTATGGCTCCTGCTTCTTCTTTCTGCATTTCCCATTCCTCTGAGTGTTTATGTGCACATGTGCCTCCTTAAAGAGCTCTGCCAATGTGGTCTTCTACTCTTTTCTGCATTGTTTTTCCAGCGGGTGTTCCCTTATGTCTCAGCCATGGTGAGCAACGGTTCCCTCAGCTATGACCATGAGCGGGATGGGAGGCCCACAGAACTGGGTGGCTGCACAGCCATGGTTCGAAATCTCAACCATGACACTTTCCTGGTGATTCGCTATGTCAAGAGGCGTCTGACGGTGAGTACCTATCCCAGACAGGTTGGCTTTGGAGAAAGTAAGTGTGGGCTGTATCTCTCCTTTTCTCCCCCATGGGAGAGGGTACGCAATTCATCCCTTTGTCTTTTTTCTAGATTATGTTGGACATTGATGGCAAACATGAATGGAAGGACTGCATTGATGTACCTGGTGTCCGCCTGCCTCGGGGCTACTTCTTTGGCACCTCTTCTGTCACTGGGGATCTCTCAGGTACATCATAAGCATTCTTTTCTCCCTAAATTTGAGTCATATCTCCATATCCAGACCTTGAATATACATTTTTTAATTTAACATTTCCCCCCATTACATGTAAAAACAGTTTTAACATTCTTTTTTCAAATTTTCCAGCCATAGTGACATTGGGAATTGTCTCAGTTATTGATATGCCAGAAATTCTAGTCTCTGGTTTAAGTATATTCCCTATTTGGTAGATTTTGATGGAATCCCTTCTATCATTATGGGGCCACACAAAAATCTGTTGTTTCTTTAAGGATTGTATCTCCAAAGGCAATATGCTTTTTAACTGTCCCATTTAAATGTTTCAATTTAACTATCCTAAGACTTAGTATCAGGCTTCTTAAAGCATTTTTTTGTGTTGGGAGATATTTTTTTTTTGCTTCTTTTATCTTCCTTGAAATGGTCTGCATCCTTTTATTTTTCCTTTACTAGATAACCATGATATCATCTCCCTGAAACTTTTTGAGCTGACAGTAGAGCGAACTCCAGAAGAGGAAAAGCTACATCGAGATGTGTTTCTGCCCTCAGTGGACAATATGAAGCTGCCTGAGGGTAAGGAAATGAGGGAAATTATATTGTGGAAGAAATGGGGTTAAAATATATGGGAATCTGGAGATGGGAGGGCTCAGGTTCCTTCCCAACTCAGTAGCACCTGCAGAGAAGCCTTTCAGCTTTTCTCCTTTCTGCAATTATTCCAATGCTGATTTCCTTCTAAGGAAACCAGAATACTTCATAAATATTATCCAGAACATCTTTACAGAGCCACTCTAGGTAGCAGAGAGGGATAGGGTGGTTATCTTTGGAGGTACCTAGAAGAGGAAAACCTGTCCCTGGATTCCTAGGACAAATTTAGGAATGAGATTAATAGTTAAATGCCCTTACTGCTATTTGACTGAGTTGTGCTATTCCTGACTGAGCTCTCTTGCTTGTGATTCCTCAGTGACACTCCCAATGGAGCCCTTAAGTGGTCTGGCCCTCTTTCTCATCGTCTTCTTCTCTCTCGTGGCTGCTGTATTTGCTCTTGTCATCGGCATCATTGTCTACAACAAATGGCAGGACCAGAGTCGAAAGCGTTTCTACTGAGCTCTCATGGCTGCCACCGCTGTGGTTATAACGCTTAGGCACTGGGTGAGAAGCATTGGCCCCAACGTGCAGCCCAAAAGGAGGACTTCTCCCGTCTTGGATATCAGAGCCCTTGACTTTGTTTTGTAATTGGAGCTTCAAACCCAGGGACACTGCCACTCATTCCCATAGGAATCTGTGGGGACATCTAACTCTGGGACAGGAACCCCATTCACAATGGGGACTGTGCTGCTGTGATGTGCCTTTCCCTGAGGTCCTACTGGCTGGGAGCCAAGAAGGGTGGGGAGAATGTACTCTTTGGGGTTTTTGTGAAATTATAATCACAGGCCAAAATTTTATAGTGCAGGATACCTTGAAGGCCAAAGCAAAAGGGAAATTGTACTTAAGCTTCTAAATCCCTAAAGCACTGAGAAATCAATAACTCCTGGATACTTTCAGCCATCCATTCACTGATCTTCATTGTGTCTTAGAATTTTTTTGTGGTGAGATTTTTCTATAAATAAATGACTCTTGCCCTGTCCCTCCCCACTTCCCTGTCATGTTCCCTCTCTCCTTTTCCCAAAGTTCTCTTCCAGCTGGAAGCAGACTGAATTGCTTCACCCTTATGGATGGCTGAAAGTCTGGAGCTGCAAGAAAGCACGGCTTTTCCTTAACATTTCCCTAAGAATCAGGAGATCGAGCATATTCTCTCCCTTTATTTCAGTGAAGGCTTACCTCAAACTTCTATCTGTTCTGTGATTATGGGTCTTTGTTGAGTTTACCTGATGGTCTGGCAGTGGGAGGCTCGCTGCCATCTACCTGTTAAAATACCTTGAACGTTTTTGCTGGGGAATGGTCACTGTGTAAATAAGCTGGCTGGAATTTAGGATACTTTTTACTTAAGTGTATAAAAAGACCCAATTGCTCCAGGTTTTTATATACAACAGTTCCTTTAGTCTGTCCTGATGCATGTTTTAGGTTTGGTTTTTGCCATAAATGTTCAAAAAGTATGAAGGCTTCCTCCCATATCCCAAGCTGGATCTCTATGGAGGATTATTTGGCCTTGTTATTGGGAGAAACAAAAGCTTCTCCAAGAAATATTGATCCAACTTAATCTCTCCTTAGAGGAGGTTTAACTATATTATCAGGAGAAATGTTCTCTGTAAACCTCCCCGTTGTCTTACCTGCTAGGGAGTCATTTGCCTCCTTGTCATTGATATGACTAATTTGATTAGTAGTCCAAAGTCCCATCTAAAGAGGGAAGCCTTCATCCTGTTCTATGTATATCATAAAGGAAATTCTTAAAGTGACTAACGGGTAAAAAATGAGATGGTGCCTCAGTGCCTTTCCACTTGGGGGTAAGTCTTGGGAGATATTTAAGCCTAAGACTCTGAATGTGTCTCATATAGAAGTAATCTCAGGATAGGAAAGGGCCTGGGATTCATCTGTAAATCCTGGCCCTTTTTGGCTTGGAGCCGTTTTCTAGTAGTCCTGGTGGTAAATGAAGCCACCATTTTTCATCAGAGGTCTATTAATAAAACCTCAGGTGGGACTGAATCTGAAGTTTGGCTACATGTACTGACTGGTACTCTTCCTTCCTATGGGTGGGTAGTTTATGCAGCTTTGGTTTCATCTCCCTTTTGCCTTGCTTTCTTTCACGTTGAGCAGGCTTTCTATGAAGGGTTAGGCTTAAATGGTTTGGAGATTTTGTCAATAACCCATAGCAACCGTATATACTTGTGAACTGTCGTCCTATTGGGTATGGTGAAAGCTAATTGCTCAAAGGTATCGGTTCTCTTCTGTGGGAGAAATTTTACCCTGCTCAAAAAAATTCCTACTGCATGGGAGCTTAGAATCTAATCCATAGTTTTAATTACACATAGCATTTAAGAAGGTAGAGTTTTAACTGGATAAAATTGTGTCCAGTTTATAATTTTTGGGTTACTTTTTAGTTTGATTAGAGATTATGGAGGAGGACATCATGGCAAAGCATATAGGTAGATTATTCTGAATTGGAACACTAAAGCAGAGATATATTTGATGGAGACCTTTGCATGTATATGTACCAGGAGTAGGCTTTTTGTAGGCTCACTTCTTCTGTCTGGGGAATTAAGAAAGCAAAGTTCTTTGGGGAGATAGTTTAATGGGCTAGCAATAGTAGCTCTGTTGTACCTATTCTTTTACCTTTTTCCTCCCCATAACTGAAATTGAACCCTTCAGATTCTACCAGAATAAGAGTTACAGGCACATAGAATACCATTTTATCACTCATCATCATTGAACAACTTGAATTTGTAATGAAATTCTCTGGCACCAGACATTTTTATTTGGGTGGGAATTTCCTGTTCAGTCTTCTCATATCACTGTCCTGCTTAAATGGGAATTTATTCCTTAGCCAAAGTAGCCAATTATGGACCACTTGGGCTATTTGCCTTTCATTTTTGAGATTTTTCCCTAAAGATGATATGAGGAAGTATCTGAATTTGATTTTTCTTAATAAGCCTAGGAATCTCAGGACTTCAAAACAATGAGAGAAAGAAAGATTTAATGATAGGAGGGATGTGGACAGGAAAGTCTCCTAGGCGAGTAGATTGCCCTCATGGGCCTAAGAGATGAGAAAAAATATTCAAGTAGTTGTTGGATTTTTTGGTGGTCAGTTTGTGTTTGTATTAGTCTCTGAGACTGACTGTAAGAGGCCTTCCAGGGTGGTTGTTGGTATCTCTTTGAAACTTTCTTCCGACAATGCAGGTAGCGGTCTAGTTAACCGAAACTCAGGTTTGATCAATTTCATAGCTAAATAGTTCTGGAAAGAATGGGGACAGGATCAGATTAAGGTACCTTGTAGGCTCTCTCCCTTTGGGAGGCAGTCACTAAGGAATTATTCCTGTGGAATCATTATAGATGGAAGATAAAGACTTTACAATTTTGTTTTTCCCTCCCTGCCCTCCACTTCCCATCACTTACAGGAGTAGAATAGATAAATATTATCACCAAGAGCAATAAGCTCATTATTAAAAGAGAGAGTGTAAATTTCCAGCGGTAGCGATTCCAACAGATGTGTTGGAAACTGAGCCACGGTGATAGGAACCATAGGAATGAGGTTTCTGGTCGTCTGTCTCCCCATTCAGGAAATACGTAAGAAGCCAGGGATGAGAGCATAGTGAAAAAAGAGACAAAAGAAATTTCAACTAGAAGAAACCTAGAGTAAAGAGGGTTTTTTAAGCATAAAATAATTGTCTCTAATCTTAGTGTTAACTGGCCAGGCTGTTCTGGGGAACGAGAAAAAGCTCTTTTTCCCTCTATAGGCTTTCCAGTACTCCCCCTATGATATTAGGTTTTTAGGCCATTAGCTAAGGATAAAGAGGAGAGGAAAGGTATTTGGGAGCTTTTGTGCCTTTTCTTTGTGTGACCCTTACATGGGTGCATGAAGCGTAGGGTATTGATTGGGTTCAGATCGGCCTCTCCCAGCTGGTCTTTCCTCAGCCTCCTTCCTTGTCAGCACTTCCAGGGTCATCTTCACTTTGCCCTGGAAACACCATAGGTAGTGATAGGGACTTAACGAGATCAGTCACCAGGAACCTCAGATTTCCCAGGACCCAGAGAAGGAAGGGGAAAAAGTGTCTCTAGTTGCTTGCAAACAAGGTACTGAAAGTGTAGCCCAACAATCCCAATATCCTATACAGTGCACTGAACAGAAAATCCCTGGGCTCCTACCGACAAACGCCATTTGTTGTCATCCAGAACCTGACAAGGCCACCAGCCAGTGAGAGTTTTCTGCCTGAAGAGGGAGACATGCTTGTGGAGGAACTTAAATGGCCACTTAGGTTTGTTTTCTATCATGTTGAGGGTGCACTCATGGGAACTCCGGGCAGGAGTTGGCATTTCACACAGGTCTAGCTCTAGAATTCCTGAGAGCAGAGAGAAAGGCCATCAGAGAAAAAGAGTCTTTGCCGTTAGGGTCCCAAGGCCCTCACCTAAACTCAGGCCCTTACCTAAAAAGTCATCAGGAAGGAACTTGTCATTGTCCCAAACCTGGATTAGAAGTCGGGGTGGGATCTTCTCCACTGTGGGGTCCAGGCTCCAGATGAATTCCTAAGTTGAGTGGGAGATGCTTTACTCAGTCAGCAAGTATTAAGTATTTACTATGTGCCAGGCACTGTGCTAAGTACTAGAAATGCAAAAATGAAATGGTACTTGAGCTTACATTCTTTTGGGGAAGACAAGGAGAGTGATCTCTCAGTTGCTGAGAGGTCAAGAATAATAAGAGGTAAGAAAAAGCCATTGGAATTGGCAGTTTAGAAAGCTTAGGTAACTTTGCAGACCTGTGACAGGGGGTTTGGGTTGTCCTGCCTGTCAGAATCCAAAAAGAGTTTCTACAACTTTATTCCTTACCTTCTTGCTCAGAATGCAGACCTGTTCTGTGGGCAGGTATTTAAAAGTGAAGATAAACCTCCAGTTGAAACTCGCAGACCCAGTAAGTGATCGATAGTGAATATCTGTCTTTTGCATGTCTTCCTCCATATCATGCATCCATCTATATCCAAAATGCACCATCCTAAGTCCACATATACTCAATCCTTCCTCCTTTATGTACCCATTGGCCCCCTAAATCCCAGTTTAAAAAAGGGTACCATTTAATACTGGGTAGGAATAAAAGGGCCAAGGTGCCATCTCCAGGACTGGGAGAACTTAGATAGCATGAGACCGACCAGAGAATTTAAGGAGAGTGGGATCCTGCTTGTAGGATCTAGGACATGTTGGGCATTGTAATTCTTAGTCATCTTCCCATCTCCTCTCCACTCCCCATGCTCTCACCCTTTGATGTAGATATCACTCATCCTCTCTCCAGTTATATTGACGTCCTGCAGGTCCACATTTCTTGTTTCCCAGATGATGCAGCGTAGTTCGTACCTATGGTCACTATATTCTGAGGCCCGGCTACTGAGCCATGACCTTGGGGAGGGACTGGCTGTTTCTCTACATGGCTCAAGATTTAGAGCATGCAGAGACAATGATGGCCTGGATTCAAGGTGAAACACTACCTTCTGAGTCTGGTGGTGGGATCTAGGGAGGATATCTCCACACATCACCAAGAGTGGAGAGAAATTTTGGGGATGGAAGGGTGACATTCAAATCCAGTGTCCAAAAGTGAGATCGGGGGCAGGGAAAATATCCCCCAAATTGCTTGTGAAATAGTATGTAATTGTATATTCTGGCCAGATGTCTATAGAGGGAAACATAACTCACCCTTTGGCCTTTCGAAGACTGATGTTTACTGCAGGCCCCGGAGGCCCAAGATGCAGGGGGAAGATGTCTACCCACAACTGCACCTTTCCCTAGAACCAAAGATAGGATTGCCAGTGGTATTTGCTATCCATATTCATAAGAGCCTTGTTTCTAAAGCCTGATTGTACCTTTTTAGAAGTCTTAGAGCCCTTGAAATTGAGTTCCTAAAATGGTAGTCAAATGTCATCTCTGAAGTCTCATTATAGATACATAAACCCAAACATGTTTGCTCATATGTGTATATACACAAATCTAGAATTCTTCCCATACATTTACTAAATAGAAGTGTCCCCTGTCCTTTTCTGATTGGTGCCTATATTTAACCCTTTTCTCTTCCATAAAATAAGAGTGTGTTCATTCACACGACCCACAACACATACCTGGTCAATACCTGGTTGGGTGTTTGAGTATAGAGTTCGAGTCTCCACATGCTCAGGCACCTGTCCCTGAGCTTGCAAGAGATACAGGGCCAGACGCTCTTTTGGAGAACCTAAGTGCTTAATGGGAGGGGTCTCTTGTTCTGAGAAGTGTGGAACAGAGAGATTACAATGGTTAGACTTAACATAGTCCTGCTTTGTTATTCCTCCTAGGAGAAATGACTTTCAGGGCCAAAATAAAGGGCCCCGGGAGCATTTCTTTGCCCTCGCAACCTCAAGTTTCATGAATGCACCATTTTTCCAGGTTGTTGTCTTGGCCATTTATGCCCATTTTGTGTACTGGTGGCTTTAGGGGCTAGACAGGGTTGGGGATGAAAGTAGTGCTTCTTACCAAAGTTTTGCAACCTGAAGATTCTCCCACTGAATATGATACAATCTTCATCGCTGAAATCAGGTGGTGGCAGCCCCTTCCTGTGGGCATACTGCTCCAGGAGGTGACTTGGTGTTAGCTGGTCCCTCCACTGAAAGGGCCCTGCCCTGGGGAGATGAGTGTGGAAGTAAAGCTGTTAGGATGTTTTAGGTTTCAGAAGTTAAGAGCAGGGTTAGGAACCCCCCCTTGGAGCTCTGGGTTGTTAATAAGAGATATCCCAGTAGGTCAGCCTAGCTAGGCCGCAGGGTTCCGGTGAATGGGACACAGTAGAAATTGTGCCATGAAGTAAAAGGAGAATTACTCCTCAACACCTCTGTTGTCTGAACTTGTCACTACTCCCTTCACCTTCCCAGAATGATAGATTCAGGGTTCTTTTCTCACAGGCAGTAGGATTTGGGAAGCCCACAACGAGCACCAAAGGTGGACAGGAGCCGATCCTCCAGGTCGATGACTGTGGACCCAATCTTGTCATCAGGTGAAATTAAGTCAAAGTCAAAAAGAGTGATTTCCAGATCTTTCTCCAGGGGAATGGTGCAGTTCATCTCAAACATCCTGGGGGTAGAGGGAGGGAGGGAGTGGAGAAGACTCAAGATTATAGAAATCTAAGTCCCAGAGCAGGAATATGTCTTTAGAAGTCATCAAGTATGTACCCCCTACTTCCAGGCAGGCCTATTATCTTTTACTTTGCAGCTAAACATATGCCTGAGTTTTCCTAGTAATCCTTGCCAGTGTCTTTGCCATTTACTGAATAGTCTGCACATCAGTACTAAACCCCCTTCATCTTGCTCTCATTAGAGATGGAGAACATCCTTGATATATGGGACATGACATCACCTTATTTTCCTTTTATCAGTGGCCTTTTCACTTTAGCCTCTAAGGGCCCAAGTATTTCTGACTGAATTAAAGCCGGAGATGGTAAGCCCTGAATCCCAGGGAAAGGCTAGTTTTGGCAACAGGGAAGAGCAGAACTTGATTAGCCAATTCAGGATTGGGGTCAGTAACAACACTAAGTTCCTGCTTCTGTGCAAGGCATTGTAAGAAAAACAGACCAGTCCGGGGTGGCCTTTGGTTGAGGATTCCAGCCCTCAAAGAACTTAAAGGTGTCTTAAAACTGTGTCAATATTGTCAGAGAATATGGCCAATTGGAGGAGGAGAGGGAAGCTTACATGCCAAAGACGGGGTCCACAGTGTTGGGTTTGTAATGGTGCCGGTTGCCCAGCATCGTCTTGCCCAATTTCAGGATCACGTAAGGGTCGCACTGGTGGGGCAGAGACAATGGCACAAAAATAGAGTTGAGTTGGTGAGCACAGCTTAGGGGACAACGAAGGAGAGGAGCTTGTCATAGCCAGAAACAGCCAGGAGGAGGAGGGGAGAAGGCTCTGAATTTGTTTCTCCCAAGGGTGGAGGGTAAAGGACTTTAGGGTGACTCACAATCGTGGGCTCCCTACAGGAAGGCGGAGTGCAGTTTACAAGAGAACTCCTATCCCCATGCCCCAGTGGGAAGGAGGGCAGACCCCAGGGAAAGGCGTGATTACCAAACCATTGTTGTCCTTCGGCTGTAGCCCAATGGCCCGGATTACATACACCCGCACGAGGCACTGCTGCGGGCAGCTCTCTTTCTCAGGTAGATTCTGGAACTGGCGTGGGGGGCTGGCTTGTTTGGGATTCTCAGGAAGTGGATAGACCCGGAAAAGGCCCTGCAGAGGGTAGGGCACAGTGTCACAGCCCAGTAGCTCCCTCTCGGGGCAGTGTCCACAAGGGAACAATTTGGGGAACAGTGGGAGGTTGAGCCGCAGTCATGAGCAAAGACCAACCCGTGGTGAGACAGAATGGTGTAAGGGAAGCTCTTGGTCACTAGTCTTAATCCAACCCTTACAATCTTTTATAGTTGCCATACTTGAATTTATCTTTGTATGAAAGTGTGCAGAATTGTAGTCAAGGGATGGAGCTGAGAATATAAGCATCCTCATTGTAGGATAATACGGAGCTGGAAGGGACTCAGGGGACATCTAGTCCAACTATCTCACTTTAAAAGAAATCTCAACCCAGAGAGGTCATGGTTAAGTGACAAAGGTGAGATTTGACCCTAGGCCCTCTAACTCCATATCCAATATTCTTTCCATAGTACCAACATTACGTGTCTGGTTAGGTTAGCCTGAATAGCTGTGTCCCCATTCTTACCGGCTACTCATTTATTTTCAGCTTGCTGTTTTCTTCCGAGAGCTTATGCTGTCATCTTTGTGGAGAAAGAAATAACTCTCTGGTGTCAGAGAAATCATAAAATGGAGTAATAAAAGAATGGGGAAGGTTAAATGGGAGTAGATGCAAAATTGATTGATCAACTTCACCTTGAATTCACCAACGATGGGGCTGTCTTTAGTCTTCTGCCCACTATAGAGGTTGAAAGTCTGGCAGAAATCCTGCAGGCCTTGGAAGTCTGGTACAGCTTCTAGCTCACAGTCATATATCTGGTGCATATGTAAGTATATGTATGTGAGGGAGGTTAAAGATTGGAATAAGATTTAGAAGGGAGGCAAGATATTCCTCCTAGGCAGGGGCCTAAATTCTATTCCTTCTCTCATTTCACAAGGACAATGTAGCTGCAAGTTCTCTATGTTTTCCTAGCTTGTTTTTAGCTACCAACTTTCAAGGCCTCTCTAGGAGGCTCACATAGGCCTAGGGTAAATCTTCTCATATAGGGCCCCCTCTGAAGACTGAAGAATTCTCTTTTACAATGCACACAGAAGATTTGGACGGAGGCATGGGGAGACTGAGCTTAGAGTCTTTTTACATTTTATGTGCCTGCTAGAAAGGGCAGAGGAGTCCATTAATCCCTTGTCCTCTTCTCCAATGGGATGCCCTGGAGAAAGGGACAAAGGGAACTTGAGGGAAACCTCATTCTCTTGATGATTCTTTTAGAGAAATTACTAGGACCTCTAAGATTCCTCATAAATCTGAATCTCCTTTGTGAAAGGAGCCAAAATGCATTAACTGAGTATTGCTAAAACCAATTAACAAAGGGGAAGGGAGTCATTTATAGGTAGATGGAGATGAGCTGTCAGAACTGGATGTGAGAGCTAATCCTAATCTTGCACCATTATGTTTTATGAGTTTTTGATTCATTTGGATCTCTTTCTCTTTTATTCATTCTCCCTCTCCCTTTCTCTCCCTTTCCTCTACACATTTTGGAAAGCAAAAAAATGTGGCATTGGAAAGAGTGATGGAGTTTGGAGGCCCTGAATTTGAAACCTGATTCTACCACTTAAGACCTCTCCCCACCCCATCCTTAGTTTCTCCATTTGTAAAATGAGGGACTTGCCCTCAGTGACCTCTAAGGCTCCTTCCAGCTTTCAATCTTTGATCCTATGACCCATAATCATATGAAATAATGCTGGGACAAGACTTTCCCTGGATTGAATTGATCACCTTCAGAGCATAGTAGTCCTTGTGGTTCCACGTCTTAGAGTTCTCTCCTGTTGCCCAGAACATTTTGCTCCACCAGTCCACTTCATGCATGTGCTCTTCCTACCAGGACAAGGGGATCTAAAGCTGGCATTGTTATCAGGGGCATCCAATACAACAACCCATGCCAAGGACAGTCCTAGAGCATTCCTTTTTAGAACCAATCTAACACTTAGCTTCTTGGGATCACCCTGTTTCTCCCCTTCTCCCCCCCATAAGGTGGGTTCCCTGGTTAATTGGCATTCCTAAAGGGTGGATCCAGGTCACCTCAGTATGGATAGACTTCAAGTGCTTTCTGTTCTTGTGATCAAAAAACTGGAGAAGAGGAGGAAAGGAGAGAGATGATATAAAACACCACCCCGCACCCTTAATTTGAAATAATTTGCATTTATTTAGCAATTTAAGGTTTGCAAATCACTTTACATTCATTATCTCAGTTTCTCAACTATGAGATGCTATTATCCCCACTTTATAGGTAAGGAAACTGAGGCCTGATCACAGAGGTTAAATAACTTGCCCAGAGCTGGCCGTGTACTAGTTATCTGAGGCAGAATTTGAACAAGTCTTTCTGACTCCCACCTCCAGTCCCCTGGATACCATATCATGCTATCTTCTTTTTTTTTTTTTTAATGGTATTTTTCCAGATACATGCAAAGAAAGCTTTCAGCATTCATCTTTGCAAAGCCTTGTGTTCCAAATTATTCTCCTTCCACCCCCCAGATAGTAAGCAATCCTATATAGGTTCTACATGTTATGCTATTTTCTAAATAGGGAAGAGATCAGTGGGGCTAGGACTTTCCTCTCTTTTCCTCTGTCTAAGATTTTCCTTTCTTTCCTGCCTGGAGAGGCTTTGCCTTTTTAGCCATAAAGACTCCATGGAAATTGGGAGGTTGTAGTGATGGTGAAAGCACAATTTTCAACACTCATGAGGGAAGTGAAGTCTTGAAGTAGAATGGACTTGCCTCCACTTCTCTAAAGGATTGTCTGGAATTGGAACCCAAATGCTCCTATTTGTTTTCTAGATCATATCCCCTTGTATGAGAGTGGTTAAACTCTGTTGAATACCACTTTTGGGCAGGGATTCTGGGTCCTGGGAAAATAGGAGCAAAGAACGCTCCCCCGATGGTTCAGAGGAAAGATGAAGTATGCAAGGATGGGGTAATGTGGCCTTCACTCACATTTCTTTTCTTCTTGAGTATAACTGTGGGACAGAAGTAGAATTGAGAATATTTAGCTTGGAAAAGAGAAGACTAATGAGGTGGGGCCACCAAGATTGCTATCACTAAGTATTTAAAGGGCTGTCACATGGAAAAAAAAGGTTTGGGCTTGGTCTCCTTGACCCCAGAAGGCAGATGTAGAGCAGTAAAGCAGCAAATGTAGGCTTGATGCCAAAACAAAAACTTCCTAACAATTAGAACTGGCCAAAAATGAATTAGCTGCTTAGGGAAATAGTGGGTTTCAATAATATGGCTCTCTAAGTAAAGCTTGGGGGCTAGCCATCGGTTATATTGTAGAAGGAGTTCTTCTCACACATGGAAAGATCTCTTTCAGCTCTGACACTGTTTGATTCTGGAGTAGGGATGACTTTACATTCCTAAGGATCCATTTTGGAATGGGAAGGAACTTCAAGGACAGGTCAGGGATTGCAGACAAAAGGGTAGCTGGGAAGAATTAGAGGGCCATAGAACCCAAAATGAAGCCAATTTCTTTCAGAGGGAAGATTGAGAAAAGGACAAAAGGGGAGAGGAGGGAAAGGAGGGAGAGGAGAGCAGTGAAAAGAAGAAAATTTCATACCAGGAAGGCGTGGAGGTACATAGTCTTCAGCCCAGGGGTCACAGAAATATGGGCGCAAGCAGTAGACAATGGCCTGGCCAATCACCATCTGGATGCCATAGTTTTGTTGGTCTACCACCTTCAGGACCAGGGGTGGGGTATACGCTTCCTCCTGAGGCAGGAACTGTGGGCCCAGACAGGAGATAGATTGGTGCCGGTTCCCAAGACTTTCATTATCCCGATTCATTTTCCTTCATGCCTTTGTCCTCAGTTCTTCTCAAAGTCCTGTCCCATTTCAGGACACCTCTTCCCCTCTTCCTGCCTCCCTCCCTCCCCATCCCTTCCTTCCTTACCACAGTTAATAGGAGGGCAGCCTGGGGAAAGTTGGGGTTGGAGTGGTAATCTTTGATCGGAGCTGTATTCAGAGTTTCCTCACCACATTCCACCACTAAGGAGGGAGAGTATGCCTTGTGTATATTTCGTAGCCCCCAAGCCAGGATCTGCCAGAGGAAGAAGGGATAAGACAGAACTAGGAAAGGGGGTGGCACTAGGAGACTGGAGTAAGGAAACAAAGATCCATGTTTTTATTGGAAGATTATCATGCTCTGGGAACTTTATATAAACCAGAAGTCAGATAGCATAAAGTGAGCTGGGTAAAAGTAGACATTACAACTTTAGCTGGGTGCTTTATTCATATGTGTGGGGAAGGGGGAAAGGACACATAGCAAGTCCTAAAACAGCTTGAACACTCCCATATCTCAGCCTTCACAGCCTAGCTCAATCCCTGCTACTTCCCTGAAGCCTTCTGGGATGTCTCTCCCTGCTCTGACCTAAGACCCCTAGTGTCTCTCCTATACATCTTCAGACCTGATGTCTCCATTATTGTATTACCATCTAATCATTTCATGTGCCTAAGTTCAAACTATTGCATGTATCTAAATTTGGACTCTGCTTCTGGGTGGCAAGCTCCTCGAGGCAGGTAGTATGTCTTTCCTTATATCATCCACTGTACCGAGAACAATGCTCAATAAATACTATACAATAAATAAATGATTAATTCATGATTAATAATAAATTAATAATCTTCTACCTTCCTCCTCTTCAACCAGTAGGTACTATTGTTGTAAAATTCAGGTGTAATACCAAAGTAACAATGCAAAAGACTTTGGATTAGAAATAGTCTCTGCCTGAGGAGGTTCCAATTTATCAACAAACATTAAGTGCCCATTGATGATACAAAGAACATATTCTCTCTCCTCAAATAAATCAGTCCCTGTGTTGGGGGAGCTTACATTCAAGAGGAGGAGACATTTATATACAGAAGTATTTTCAGAATAAATCTTTATTTTAAAAAATGGGTGGTTGGGGAAATTAGGAAAGGCCATGTGTAGAAAGTGGTACTTGAGCTGAATCTTGAAGTAAGGGGTTTATTGAATAGTGGTGACCTAGTACATTCTAGGCATAGGGAGTGGCCAATGCAGAAATAGGAGGAACAGAGAAAAGCTGGTTTGGCATGTTCATAGGGTGCAGGAAAGTCAGTAATATATAGTGATCCCATTGAGGACATTACTCTTTCCACTTTTGTCATGTATCTAGGCACATAGACTAATGTGTCCTGGAAGAGTGGACCTTGAACTCGATCCTAAATGGAATCAAGAGCCACCACATCCTAGAAGAGAGCAAGAGAATCTCCAACCCTGTTCTCTCCTTCCCCAATTCAGCTTTTATACTTCCTTTTAGACAGAAGGGCTCCAAGAAATGTGAGATAGGGAATAAGAAAGGCCAAAAGTAGTGTGTGAAGAGAAGGAAGATTCATCATTTCTGCGTGGAGTGTATCATGAGCCTTTTTTCTGGACACCTATACAAATTCCTGTTAGCATCTTTCAGGATAACCATTCCCTTTTCCCCCAGCCCTTTCACCTCAATGGCAGTTTTCTTCAAGGAAGGCTGGATGTTTTGGGGAAGGGTATAGTAGCCGTTCTTCCAGGGAATACTCATGAGTGGAGATTTCTGATTATCTGTCATCTGAAGAGTGAAGGAGAGTAACCTGTAAGGTCTCTTTTCATTTCTCTAGTTATAATTCAAGGCTCCTGAGTGTAGGACAGACATTAAGGACTCATTGGAATTGAAACCAGTTTTCCCTTCGCCTAAAGTAGGCTGTTTGGGTCCCTGGAAATTCCTTTGAGAAGGCCCTAGAATCTCCAAGCTTGAGAGCTTCCCATGTCATTCCTTTCTAAACATGGGGTTAAGGAGACAACCAGTGTTGTAACATCTAATTCTCACTTCTCACCCTCAGTCCCCTCAACACCCACCCTAATATTAGACTTGCTCTTTGTCCCTCCTATGGAAAATATTGGAAAGTTGGAAAACATGAGGCCCTTCACAACTGGTTAGACACTCTCAGTACCTCGGTCTCCAGGATAAGCTCAAAAGAGGCCAGAATCTCTCCCTCTTCTTCCCCTGTTTCTTTGCTGATGGAATGCCAGTTTAGCGGAGGTAGGGTTCGCTTTTGAAGATCTAGATAGACAACTGGTGAACACATGCTCCTTCCCCATAAGCTCCTCTTGCCCTAGAATATAGGAGGATTGAAACCTAAAAAGTTGACTAAAAAGTGAACAGGGATGACTCTTGGGGTTCTATGGATTGAGATATGTAACAAAGCAAAGGGGAAGTCATAGGCCAACACTGGCTCTTTAGGATGGGCATCTGCCTAGCATGTGCTGTCAAAGAATAAACCATGGCCAAGGCAGGATTTGCAGGAAGAGCAATGGAGACTCCCACTTAATTCATGACTGTCCACTTACCTGGGAATTTACTTGCCAGAGTTCTAGGCACATCGGGGGAGGATTTTCTTCTATATCTTGGGGTTTCTCATCCAGTAAAATATGGTCAAAGATCAATGTCTCGCTCCATGTTGGGACCAGGGAAGTCTCTAGTGTCCGGGTGCGTTGACTATAGTGTAGGAAGATCACCTGAATGAAAGAGTCTAAACAAGGAAAGGTGAGGCATGAAGGGGAAAAATAGAAAGGTGAGGGATTCTTTTAGCCCAGAGTACACATGTCGTTTATCTACTGGTTTGCCCTTTTTTCCATTTTTAAAGTAGCACTGGGGAGTTAGGACGCATCTAAGACTTCTCTGTATCTCAGAAAACTCAACTTGATGGCTTTGACACCATAGAAAGTTGCCCTAACTCATTTGTGGAAGTGGTGGCTATTTCTTGGGCAAAGCCCATAGGTCTCCAGAGAATTCCATTGTCATTAAAGCTCTGGGTTCCTTAGAAAAATGAGAGATTAGTGGGAGAGGAGGGGGCTTACCTGAGAAGGTCTGGATGTGATTAGATATCAGGTTTCTGACTTGGTAGATATAGCAGAAAAGCTGGTAGTACTGTGGTTCTGGAAGGTACACAGAAGAGCCCACAAATCTGTCCTCTTTTCCTATGTCCCTCAACCCTCAACCACTTTTCTTATGCTTTTTCAGAGTTAGTGCCCATGAGAATCTCTCCCCTCACCCCCACCCTCAGCTCCATGTCTCAGATGCTCACTGTAGATGATGTAGGAGATGAAGGGAGTACTGAGTTTTAGGGGTGCCTCCATTAAAGATTTTTTTGAAGTCATGAGATTCTTCTCTTCCTTTTTAACCTCTCCCTGTTCTTCCTCCTTTATTTTCTTCTTCTTTTTCTCCTCCTTTTCCTCTATTTCCTGTTATTCAGGATAGATTCTTACCAAAGTATCTCAGGCTTTCCCTGGATTCCCTATTTGCCTAGAATCAGGTTCAAAACTAAGGCCCACTATAGGAATCATGAAACTGTGCTACAGGAGAAAGGCAGAGGAGTTTTTGGTGGTAGATCCATGAAGATTCTCTTTTTTTATTATTGTAGCTTTTTATTTACAAGATATATGCATGGGTAATTTTTCAGCATTGACCCTTGCAAAGTCTTTTGTTCCAACTTTTCCCTTCCTTCCCCCCACCCCTTCCCCTAGATAGCAGGTAGACCCATACATGTTAAAAATGTTAAAGTATATATTAAATACAATATATGTATACATGTCCTCCATGGACTCTTAGGAGCTAGGATTGGCATTGAGTATCCTGAGTCTTTTTATGGTCTGTTTTCTACCCTATGATTTGTGCTCTGCTTTGGGCTAGAACTACAGGAGAGAAAAGGAATGGAGCAAGAAGGAACCTCGTATCTGTTGTCTTTTGCCAAGCATTCCTCCAGGAAGAAAATGGGAGACATACTGACATCCTCAGTGGGTACCATCCTACGATGCCAGCAGCGGCGGCGGAGTACACTCTCTGGCTTTGGATCTGGGTCAAATCTGAAGCCAAAGGAATCATATTCCCAGCCTTCATCTTCCCCATGTAGGTCCGGTGACTCCTGCGACTAGGCAGAGAAGAGATTCAGTCCAAGACTTGATGGGGCTTAACACAGTAGTTCAGCCTCTTTTGTCATGACCCCTGATGGTGTCTCCTCTAGGAGACACGACCCAAAGTACAGAAGAGCGGTGGGCTTGTGGGAGTGTGATGTGGGACAATGAAAAGATATGAAGACAGAAAAGAAAAGGAGAGAGGATACTAATACAGTGAACAGAAGTGGAAGGTAAAATGTCTTACACAAAATACTTTATGGTTTGCAAGGCATCTTACATACATTATTTCAGTTGATCTTTACAACAGTCCTATGAAGGAGGTTATTTTACAGATGAAGAAACAGGTTCAGAGAGATTAAGGGACTTCGCCCAGAACCAGATAGGAACTGAAGCAACATTTGGATCCAGACCATCGGTGAAACAAAACAGAATTTTTTATGGGGTTTGTGAGGTGAAGGCCCTCTTGGCTCAAGTTTTTTCCTGTTTACCCCCTTCCTTGCCCATCAGGAGGCAGATACCTTCTGTTCATCTTGCTGGTCTCCAGGGTTTTGGTATCTCTGTCTCACCCAGCGGCGGCGGCGCCAAGAATGATAGGTCTTTTCCACAGCAGTCCAAGCTTTGGGGATTTCGGAGGGAGGATTTCCCACACCGTATTCCCAGCCTGTAGGAAGCAGGACCTATAAGCCTTTCAGCTGTCTAATGCGAGTGAAGCATAGAAAACATAAAGAAGGTTTAGGAGAGGACAAGCAGGTTGATTTGAGTACCAAGAAATAGAAACCTGGGAGGTACAACTGGGCTGAACTCAGTATTCCTCAGTATGAGGAAACTTGTTTAAACTCCAGGTTTGTGATTTCACAATCTATGTGATTTTAGAAAAGTCATTTCTCCCTCCTCCCCTCCCCCCCACTCCACAAAGGTTTACAAACCAAATAAATGCAAACCTATAAGCACGTGTTAAGCGCGCACAGTGTGCAAAGCAAAAGGCATCATGGAATGATGGATAGATGGCTGGTATCAGAATTAGCAAGATCTTGGTTCCTGCCTGTGATATATGTATATTAGCTGTTTGGTTACTTAAACTATCGGTATTTCTGGCAACTTTCCAATACTGTGGAAAGAATTTCTAAACTAGATGTTCCCTATATTGATATAATCAAAGATTTGGGGGATTTGTATGTGTGTGTGTGTATATATGTATGTACATGTGGGAGGGCATAAAGGCATTTAGGTTCTGGGGATGCAAAAGCAAGATGAACGCCTGAAAATCAATCCTTGCCCTCAGGGAGTTTACATTCTACTATGGATGAGAATTTTTGTACCTGAAAAATGAGAGAGTTGCCAAAGATGAGCTCTAAATGTTCCTCTAGTGCTAACAATCTTAAGAATCTATGAAAAGCTAATGCCCTGGAGAAAAGGAGAAATGACTTAATTGTGAAGTATTTGGAGGTATAGGCGGGAGAATACAAATAACCTTCCCTCATTCTCTTCTCATTTCTGTTTCTTGGAACCCCCAGCTCCCTTAAAAGCTTAGCTCACATATCACCCACTATAGGAAACTTTCTTGATCTTCCCAGTCTTTGGAGCTTCCCCTGAAATTTCTTTACATTTACTTATTTGTGTATTCATTCTTTTCTCCTCTTCCTACACATACACACACACACACTCTGAGAGAAAGACAGAGACAGAGACAGAGTGACAGAGACAGAGACAGAGAAAGACAGAGAGAGGGACAGAGATAGAGAAAGAGAATATAAGCTCCCTGAGTCCAAGGATGCTTTAATTTTTTGTTTTGTTTTAGTTTGTTTTTTTGTGTGTGTTTCTAGTGACTAACAGTGCTTGGCTCATGGGAAGACTCTAATATTTATTGAAAGAAAACGAATGAAACAAGAAATGAATTTGAATTACAGCAGAGGAGTCTCATTTTAAAGCCTGTTAGAAAGAAACAAAAAGGAACAGGACAGAATGGAATAGAACAATACAAAACAGGTCAAGAGAGAATACAAAATAAGAGACTAGACTGGAATAATACGGTAGAATAGAGTATGGAATTTTATCTTTAGGACTCTCATCCCTCTAGCCCATTTAGTTTATATCCTTAGTCCCACAAGTAATTAGGGGCAAAATCAAGATAGATTTCCTAACTCTTAACTAACTTCAGAGACTTTCTAGAAATATTTAAGAAAAATTCCAAACCCATTGCTCTTTCTACTATAAAAGTCTCCTAGACTTAGTATCCCACTATCTAACTCTTATTAGGATGGGATGGTAGGATTGTGAGATTGTGGACTGGCTCATACTTCCCTCCTGGTCCTGACACCATCCTTCACTTGTTGGCCTGGTTTACATGCTCATAGTTAGAATTATAAGATACCTTAGGGACCATTTAAGTTTTAATAACAATAGCTTGGGAGCTGAGGCTCTTCCAGAAGGCAAATATTCCCAAAGATAACAGGACCTGCCTTCCTTATCCACTGCATCATTTAACTCCACATTCCAGTTTTCCTTGATGGACCAGCCTTCTGGGCACTCCAGTTGTTCCCTAGCCTGTACAGGCTGTCCAATCTATAGAAGGAATGAATGGGAAGAAAGTGAATTGAGAAATTTAGAGGAAGGGCAATTCAGGATTCTACCCATCTCCCACACTCCTAGCTACCTTCCTCTTTTCCATCTACACCATGGTAACCCTGATTTGTATCTTCTGCCTAGCTTTGGTTAAAGGATACTACTCTTACTCACCATATCAGTATTTGGGATGGCAGCTGGAGCCCAACTTCCCCAAATGTCCCGTGTCTGGTTTTCGTATACTTCCTCCAGAATTTGGTTTTGGTTAATGTCTGTGTCTACAAGGAATCTGGAGGGGAGAGGTTGACAGGAGAGAGCCCTTGTACTCATACTTCTTGTTTGAGTCCGTGGGTCTGGTCTCTCCCCAGCCCTTAGGCCCATATAATGTCCTTTTTGGATTTCCTCAGACATAACTAAGGTGGAGTATCCACAGTGCTTTTTTCCCAAAGTGTCACAGTACTTCACAGCCTATGCTGTGCAATATGACTCTTGCCCAACCCAGGACTGCCACTTGGGAATTGTTATTACTGGACATTTTTCTTTGGGAAATGGGCTGGGAGATGGGCCTCCCTCTTCTGATGAGATTTTATTGTCCACAGTCACAATTTCTGTGCTGCCCTCTTCCCCCATCCCCTCCCCCATTGGAGTCCCCATTGGACTATACTCTTTCTCCCTCCACCAAAAAATTTCCAAGTATAGCTTGGTATCCTGATTAGACAAGATCAGGTCTACCCCTAGCTTCAGCAGCAGGGTGGTTATCCCATGGCCATACTTTCCACCAAATTGTTAATTACATACTGTATTTCTCATAATTTTTCATTAGAGCACAGTATAGACTGATTCCATAGTGGGTCATAAAAAGGTCTGGATTAAGAAGCTGGGCAGGATTAGGGACTAAGATAGGATAAAATCAGTGGTATATATCCATGGACATTGACTTAGCCTCTCTCCCCTTACTCCCACAGTTTTCTCTGCCCCATCCTCTGTCAGACTCACTTTGTCTTGGGTTCCACAAACCAACTCCCCTGCCACTCCCATCCTTGAGGCACATGGAAGTTCTCTTTGGGGAGAATGTAGTTTCCACTGGCGTCAGAGAAATTGGGATAGTTTTTCAGCCCCTCTGGTCCCCACTTGCCCTGGAACATAGCTTGGTTCTCATACTGATAAAGGTAATAGGTACATATACAAAGAAATATTAGATTAAGTTATAAGATGCTATCCTTAGAACTAGAATGGATAGACCATAGAGACCATCTAATATAACACCCCTCTCTTTTCCCCACAATGCATCAATTTTACAGATGAGGTCAGGCTCCAGAAAGATTCAATAGCTTGCTCAAAAGTAAACAGTTAAGAAATAACAGAGCTATAGCATTCAAATCTAAATATTTTGTTTTAAAATACAATATCCTTACAATAATACTCTACTTCTCTAATTGTCCTATGCTTAACAACAACAATAACTGACATTGTCAGAACACTTTAAGGTTTATAAAGAACTTTATATGTATTTGGGGATTTCACCCACCCAATTTCCTTCTTGATTGCAGAATGAAGGAAGGCAGATAGCAGAGTCTAGGTGAGGAGAGGCCCTAGATGAACAGAATTTGAAATAGAAGACATATGCCAGATGGCAAAGTGACCAGGGGTGAGTAGGTGGTAAAGCAGGAAAGGCAAGGATGTAAAGATCTTTTTCTGGAAGTTTAAGAGGAAGAGACAGGTAAACACAAGGCTAAGGGAAGGATTCTTCATTAGAGAAGAGTCCTGAATATCATGGGAGATGACTCTATAAACGATATAGTTTGAATCAAAAGAAAGGCAAGATTTCATGAAAAGGAGGAATACTTTGTAGGGATGGCATGGACAGGAGACAAATGCACAGGTTATACTGGTGAGGAGAGCCGATGCTGGGAATGGTGGCGCTCAGGGATAGTGGGGACCTCAGGCAGTGAGGTAAGAGCAGGGAGCAGTTAGAATACACACAGATCTTGAAGTATATCAACAAAAGTCACCTGGAGTGAGTGACAGCAGTGTAGTAGATAAGGAGCCTGCCTCAGTGTCAGGACTGGCTTCAAATCTTGTGTCTGATATTCTGTCTGTCCAAGTTACCAAACTTTTGGTGCCCCAGGCATCTCTAAGATTCTAAATTATAAAGCATTTCTGGAGGGTTCCCTATACAGATTAATTCACAGGTCAGATTTTTACTCCCCCCCCCAAAAAAAAAAAATCCAAGAGAGAATTAATTAGGATAGGAAAGGCAGAAGAGAGGAAATGGTTTTGTACTGTATCTCTTCCATGTTTTACTCTATTGTCTAAGGGACTGAGTTTCCTTCCCTTGGCCTCCTACTTCATCTTATTCATGATTCCTCATTCTCTAAGAAAGATATTTCTCTCTAGGCCTTAGTTTGCTCATCTGTAAAATGTATTAGCCTCTAAAGTAAAAATTCTGTTAGTAAAAACACAGGGCACCTCATCCTCCCAGATTTCTTTCACATTCTTTTTCCTCCCTCTCTCCCTACTTTCTCCTCCTTCTTCCCCCTTCCCAGTCCCATCACCCGGTGGCTACAATTCCCAGCCAGGCTTCTTACTGTCTTTGAATAGAAGATGAAATCTTTATAGCCGATCTTCTCCAGGTCACTGCTGTCCGAGACGCTGCCTAGCCACATGCATACTCGGAGCTGAGCAGCCATTATTCCCTTCTGCTCTTGAGCCTCTAGTAAGTTCTTTTGTTTTCGTTCTTTGGAGTACTGAGCCAGAGATAAGATCCTTCTTAGAGGAGGCAATAAAATGAATGAATCTAGTTTTCTCCTCTCAATGGCTTTTAAGCCTGGCCCACTCTTATCCCAGGCTACTAAGCCTTAGTTAACTTAAAATGTTAACTTGAAGGCAGTTGAATCCAAGGCCTGCAGAGCTCTCTCTGGAATATGGTCACTTCGCACATAGTAAGGAACCAAGAGGCAGCTGGTGAGGGAGAAGCAGATGATGAATCTACTGCTTGTGTTTGAAAAAACTCCAAATGACTCATCCTTCAGCCACCATTGCCCTTTACAATGGGGCTCGTTACCTATGAACATCCTTCTCTACAGGCGCTATTATCTTTTTGTGACTTCTTTCCATTTTAAGAAATGCACCCTCTCCCCATCTTAATTTTCATTTTTTAAAAATAAATTTTTATTGACATCTTTTGTCTTCTTCCCATATCCCTTTTCTTTATCCTTCCCAGAGAGTGATCATTTATAGGATTTTTTTTTAAAGAGGAAAAGATAACCTTCCCAAAAAAACCACCAATACATAATAACTAGCATTTATATATCACTTTATGTTTTATAAAGCATTTTGTAAACATCATTTTGTTTTATCCTTACAACATCCCTGGGAGACAGGTGCTATTATTATTTCTGTTTTTATAGATGGGTAAACTGAAAAAGACAGTTTAAGAGACTGACAAAGGTTACAGAGCTAATAAATATCTGAGACTGGATTTGAATTCAGGTTTTCCTGACTTCAGGTCCAGGGCTCTATCCACTCTGATACCTAGCACCTAACTGCTCCTCCAAAAAAATAGCTCTATAAATATAGGGATGAGAATTGATGAACTCTGATTGAAACATATTTTTTCACTTTATTTGTCTTTCTTCCCTCCTCCCCAACATCGCTAAGGTAAAAATATATTTTGCATGACTTCATATATATAGTGAACATTTTATTTCCTGCCTTCTCCATGGGTTGTTGAGGAAGAGAAAGAAAATTAAATTAAAATTTTTAAAATGTATTATGGTATATTAGGTATTCCAATTAAATAAAAATTAAAAAAAATAAAAAATATAAAAATAGTATATAAATAACTATATATATACATACATATGTACATATATAGAGTGTTTCAAACCTCACATTAAGTTTTATAAAAAGTTTATGTGTATATATATACTATATATATTATATACACATATAATGATATAATGTGTATATAATGACATATACACATGCATGTATATATGTACATATTTAGTGATATATAGAGTGTTCCACACCCCACACCTTCACCTCCACAAAAGGAGAAGGGAAATGTCTTCTGTCTCCTCTTTGCACTCAAGTTTGTTGTATCATTTTTCAATATTATTAATATTTTAATATGCTTTTGACTGTATATGTAGAATGCAGGGGATAGAGTACTGTTGGACTTAGGGGTCAGGAAGATGTGAATTCAAATTCTCCCTTCTTGTATTACCTCTCTGGCAGGATTGTTGTGGGCATCTATCTGCATGAGATCAGAAGACTAATATTGACCTAGAGCTGGAAGAGATCTCAAAGGCCATGTGATCCAACCCTTTCATTTATAGATGAGGAAATTGCAATTCATTGAGATTACAGAATATAAACTGAGGTAACTCAGATAGCAGACATTGAGGCTTCATGTGAAACAAAGATCCTCTGATTTCAGGGCTGTTTTCTCTGCCTATCAGAGCATGCTGCTTCCTCAAAGATAATGCATATAAAGTACTTTATAAACTTTGAAGCCTGTAAACCAGTGCTTATTAAGGTGGGAGATCACTTGATATAGAGTCTTAGTTTGGGAGTCAAAGGACCTGTGTTCAAAGTCTACCTTTCCTACTTATACCTGTGCAACCTTAGGTTTGCCCTTTCTGAGCCTTAGTTTCCTGAGATGACTTAAACTTGATGACCTCCAAGGTCCTTTCCAGTTTGAAATCTATAACCTTCTAATCTTCTGACATGACTCTGGACAACGTACTTCCCTTTTTTAAGGCCTCAGTTTCCTTAATTGTTAAATGAGGGCACAGGGCTTGATGACTAAGGTCCTTTCCATCTCTAACTATTTAATCTTCAAATCCTTGTACTGTGTCTTCTTGGACAAATCATTTAAACTACACATCTCAAGCATCTCTGGGATTTATCTTTAATAGAATGACTTTAATAGTTGACTTGTCTAATCTGTTGAAGGGAATTCCCATACGGAGAAAATGACAGATCTTTTGGATGAAATTACCTACCTACCATTCATAATCATAGGGAGAGGGGCTCACACAATGAGATTTGTTCTCAGTCCAACTCTAATACATCTCTAGGAGCTTGCTGGGCAGAGAACATTCAGGGATGCTGTGAATCATCATAATGAACAGAAGCAGTGAATTGAGTGCTAGACCTGGAATCAGGAAGAAATTCAGATCTAACCTCAAATACTTTGCAGCTTTGTTATCCCTGGCAAGTCACTTTGCTTTAACCTCCTCACCTATAAAATAGAGATAACAATAGCATCTAATTTCCAGGGCTGCTGTTAGGATAAAATGAGATAATATTTGTAATATTTATTAAGTGCTTTGTAAAACTTAAGGCATTATATAATACTAAATCATTTATTAATAATTAGTATTATTATACCATAGGCTATATTCTAGACTCTATTCTCTAAATTTCTTTACCCTCAGTCTCTGGAGGAAGATGCCAAAGTCCTTCTCACCTTCATGAAGAGGGTCTGAGCCTTGCCACAGAATTTGCCACCATAGAAGGGCCCAGCCTGGGAGAACAGGATGGTATTGATGGGCACCCGGGTATAGGCAACACGATGTTCTTTGCACAGGAGCCAGATCACAACGTCAGGGATGCTAGATTGAGGCTGATGTGGGAAGATGATAAGGGGTGGAAGGATTGAAATGGAGAGAGAGGGGTTTGGGAAAACATGTAAGACACTCAGAAGAGATTAGGCTTCTTAATCCTCAAGATTTTTACTTAGGGCCTTTATACCTCTTACCTAGCATAGTACCTGACATATAGTAAGTACCAATGAAGAATACCATACCTCCACTAGGCCTTTACCCCCAAAGAAATCAAAGAAAGAAGAAAGGAATCTAAAGTATACAAAAATATTCATAACAATTTTTTTAGGGTGCCAAATATTGGAAACCAAAGGAATTTCCTACTGGGAAATGGCTAAATAAATTGAGATACATGAATGTAGTGGAATATTATTGTGCCATAAAAATAATGAAATGGATAATTTGAGAGGAAACCTGGAAGGAGCTTTATGAGCTGATTTAGAGGACAGTGAGAACTAGGAGAATAATTCAATACAATGACACCACCACCAAAGAGAAAAACAACTTTGAAAGACTTTTTAGAACTCTGTTCCAATGCAGTGACAAACTACAAGTCCACAAGAAGATGAAACATGTCACTCCCCTCCTGAGAGTGATAAACTTGAAGAGTGAGACAATTATATATTTCTGGACACAACTAATATAGGAATCTGTTTTGCTACACTGTGTATTGAAGGGTTTTTCTTTTTTAAATGTGGTCAATGAAGGAAGGAGTAAAGGGAGTAGCAGGTTAATAAAATTTTACAATGCTTTTTTAATTGAAAAACAAAAACCAGGGGCAGCTAGGTGGTACAGTGGATAGAGCACCAACGCTGAGGTCAGGAGAACCTGAGTTCAAATTTGACCTCAGACACTTAACACTTCCTTAGCTGTATGACCCTGGGCAAGCCACTTAACCCCAATTGCCTTGGGGGGAAAAACCCAATCAATGGAAAGAGTCTTAGTTCTGGACTAAGGACTTTTATATGAGATATCCCCTGAAAAGAGAAAAGGACCAGCAGTATTGAGGGGTCTAGCAAGTTACCCCTCTATCGCCCTCCAAGGAATATGAGAGGATGGATAACATAGCAAATGCCCTACCTCTAGAGTCACAGAGTTGAGCCGATATAACCAATTCTCAGCTGCAGGCAGCATTTCCGTGTCTTTATGATTGCTGTTCATGGCTTCATCTGCCAATTCCTGAAGGACCAGTTTTCGAAGTTTCCATAAATTCTGGTCCAAGATTGTGGAATAGAGTTGGTCTGAAATATGGGGCAAAGGCCTCCTGGGGTAGGGACAACAACAGGGAGAAGCTAGCATAACTGTTGACATCCACACCCATCTATTCTTTCCCTCTCCTCGCCTGCAACATAGTACTTCCACAAAAGCTGGAAGTTTTTTTAAAAGTTTATTTCTGGATCATACAACTTGACTTTCAAAATACTCTGAATCTATAGCTGGAAGGAACTTGAAAAATGTTTTTTGAATCTAGGATTTAAAAAAAATTTTTTTTCTCTCTAATAAATTTATTTAAAGTTTTTTTTTTTATTTTGAGTTCCAAATTCACTTTCTCCCCAACCCATTGAGAAAGCAAGCAATATGATATTAATTATATATGCAAAATATATTTTGGGAGGGACTTTAGAAGCCATTCAATTCAATCCATTCATTTAACAAGGAAAATGAGACAAAGGTAACATAGGCAAAAAATGATAGAGCCAAGATTTAAATCTAGGCTTTCTGAAGTCACCTCCATCATGGGGACTCCTACCTGTCTTATGTCATATTGAAAGCTTTATTCTTCTGCAGAAGAGCTGGTCCTTCTTAACAAAGCCAGCTCTTCTTCCCCTGTCATCTCCTCCTGTCTTCCCTAGCAGACTGCTTGTTATCATCCCTATTCTCTAAATATCATTTATTATTATTATTATAGCTTTTTATTTACAAGATATATGCATGGGTGATTTTTCAGCATTGACAATTACAAAACCTTTTGTTCCAATTTTTCCCCTCCTTCCCCCCACTCCCTCTCCCAGATGGCAAGTTGACTAATACATGTTAAATATGTTAAATACAATATATATCATCCCTATTCTCTCTTTTTATCTATTTATTTATTTATTTTTTAAAATAACTTTTTATTGATAGAACTCATGCCAGGGTAAATTTTTACAACATTATCCCTTGCATTCACTTCTGTTCCGATTTTCCCCCTCCTTCCCTCCATCCCCTCCCTGAGATGGCAAGCAATCCTTTACATGTTGAATAGGTTACAATATATCCTGGATACAATATACATGTGCAGAACCGAACAGTTTTCTTGTTGCACAGGGAGAATTGAATTCAGAGGGTATAAATAATCCGGGAAGAAAAACAAAAATGCAAGCAGTTTATATTCATCTCCCAGTGTTCTTTCTTTGGGTCTAGCTGCTTCTGCCCATCTTTGATCAATTGAAACTGAATTAGCTCTCTTTATCGAAGAGATCCAATTCCATCAGAATACATCCTCAAACAGTATCGTTGTTGAGGTATATAATGATCTCCTGTTCTGCTCATTTCACTTAGCATCAGTTCATATAAGTCTCTCCAACCCTCTCTGTATTCCTCCTATTGGTCATTTCTTACAGAACAATAATATTCCATAACGTTCATATACCACAATTTACTCAACCATTCTCCAATTGATGGGCATCCATTCATTTTCCAGCTTCTAGCCACTACAAACAGGGTTGCCACAAACATTTTGGCACATACAGGTCCCTTTCCCTTCTTTAGTATCTCTTTGAGGTATAAGCCCAGTAGAAACACTGCTGCCATCCTTATTCTCAACCTAACCTTCAGTCTCCCTCTAAATTTACTTTTTGCCATGGTTTATAAATGCGCTTTTTCTCCCAATCGATTTTTAAAAAATTCCAATAGATCCTGCTATCTCTTTTATCTGTCATCCTATCTCTCTCTTCCCCTTCCTGATCGAAGTTTTTAAAAAAGGTATCAGCACTGGGTGCTTCTCTCCATTTTTTTTTTTTTCTCTTATTCTCCTCTACAACTTAGGTCTCATTATTCAACTAAAAAATTCTCTGCCCAGAGTTGACCAATTATCTCTTAATTGTCACATCTGATGTCAGTTCTTTTGCAGTTCTCATCTCTGTTGCCCTGAACACTGTTGACCCCTTCCTCCTGAGCGCTCTCTCCTCTCTGGGTTACATCTCTATTTCACAAAGTCACTGCTTTTATTACCTCTTGCTTAGACTATACTGTAATCAGTTCCTATCTGTACTCTGTACCCCAAATATCTTTGCCAAAAGAATCAGACTTGAGGACTGATTTGATTGTGCCATTCCCCTACTTGATAAACTTCAGTGGCCAGTTACTGGTGCCCTCTAGGGTAAAATGTGAAATCCTCTGTTTTGGCATTTAAAAGTTCTCACAATCTGTCCTATTATTATCTTTCTAGTCTTTTTTCATATTACCTTTTTCTATACACCCCAGTACATATTGGACATTTCATTCTTCAGATACATCAGATATATCTCCATGTTTCTGGACTGTCTATATCTCATTTGCTTTAAGGTTATCCACTCTGTATGTATCTTATTCACGTTGATGTAGTCTCTCCCATTAGAAGGGAAGTTTCATGAGAGCAGTCACTGTTTGTATCCCCAGTACTTAGCCCAGGGCCTAAACATATAATACAAGTTTAATAAATACTTATTGATTAATTGATTGACTTTGAGTCTGACTTCCTGATTAAGTTCAGCTCATAATGGCATGTTCCTCTTGTTCCCAAATACACTACTACATTAGGTCTTTGGCTTCATCCATAGCCCAATACAACTCAACTTTCTAGATATTTCACCAAAGCCCCACACCTTCAGCTCATTTCACCTCCCCTTCCCAACACTGCCTACTTGCAATCTTCCATTAATTCCTCCAGCAATTTCTTCCACACTCTAGATAAAGCTGGGTTCTTAGGATTCTGGAATGACTTCATGGCCTCCAGGTTTGATTTCTGCTCCAGAGAGAGAGAAATAGAATCAAGTTGGTACTAAGCCATTGCAAAGCTATAGAGGTAGCTTGTCCAAAATATTATCAGCTAGTGTCTGAAAATCCTCAGATTTCCAGGAATCCTAGTGGGAACTTCAAGACTCCACGGTAGGGTTCCCTTAGACCATATATTCCAAATCTTGCATGAATAGTACTTCCCTATTCTGTCCTCTTAGCATAGGTGGCGGAAAAATGTAGAACATAAATTCTTTGAAGTCAGAAACTCTCTTTTTATCTTTGTATTCTGGGCCCCTGACACAGTAGTATAGCAACTAGGTGATACAATGGATAATAGCTTCAGGTCTGAAATCAGGAAGATCTGAGTTCAAATCCAGCCTCAGACATTTACTAGTTGAGTAACCCTGGGCAAGTCATTTAATCCTGTTTGCCTCAGTTCCTCATCTATAAAATGGAGACAACTGGAGAAGGAACTTGCAAATCACCCTAGTTATCTTTGCCAAGAAAACCTATGGACAAAGTCCATGGGGTCATATAGAGTTGGACATGACTGAATAGCAACAAGGAGTTTGATAGATGCTTATTGAATTGAATTGGGCAGCAGGAATTGCAACTAGGAATAATAATCTAGTATATGTATGTGTGTGTGTGTGTGTGTGTGTGTATGTGTGTGTGTGTATATATATATATATATATATATATATATATATATATATATACACACACATACATACATACTACTTATATAGTGCTTTAAAGTTTACAAAACACTTTGCATACATTATCATATTTGAACCTCACATCAACCTATGAGGTAAATACTAGAGAGAGACATTTTAATTCCCATTTTATAGGTGAAAAAAAATAAGGCTCGCTGTGGTTAAGCAACCTTTTGCCCAAGTAGCTAATAAATGCCAAAGGCAGGATTTGAACTCAAGATTCTCTCCAATCCAAGTCTATCTCTTTTCCTGAGTATTCTACAGCCCTTGCTCATTTATATGTTTCATGTTTTTGCCCTAACTGTTCACCATGAGCATTTGCTCATCTCTGTACCTCCAATTCTCGGAATGATTTCCCTCAAAATAAACTTAAGCATTCATGTCTGCAGGATGACTTACCTGGTCTCTTCAGCTTATTGTTACCACCTTCTCTTTTTAAGATTTTCTAATTTTTGTTTTGTAAATATACTGCATATACCTCTATGTAAACTTATTCTCTCCCCCATAAAATGTAAACTTCTCGAGAACCTACATGGTTTTAATTTTGTCTTTATATACCCACTGCTTACTTAGCATGATGTCTGGCCTGGCCTACTGGAAGGATTTAATAAATATTTTTTGACTGACAAATTTAATCCAATTTGCTCAGATGGAACATAGTGTGGTATAATGGATAGGGGACTAGATGGTTTAAGGGTGACTTGCCCTTAAATCCTATCTCTGACACTTATTAGCTGTGTGATTATGTGCAAGTCCCTTGACCTTTCTGAGACTCAGTTTCCTCATTTGTAAAACGAGGATCATCATCACCTCTATTTTGCTGGGTTGTTGTGAAAATCAAATGAGGCAATGAACATAAAAAAATTTTCAGCCCTTAAAATGTCACATAAAAATTGTCATTATTATTTTATTCTTCAGTGAGGCAGCTAACTAACTGAGCTCAGAAGCTTTTTGCCAGAACATTTAATCACAAAGAGAAGTTTGTTTTTTCTGCAGGGGAGAGGTCACTGATTTCTTCTAGTTATGCTCCCTTATCATGGGTCTCATAGATTCCCTGCCTCCATCCTACACTGTGTTCTCAGCCAAGGCACTTACCAGTCGGTCCCGGGCCACATGGAGGACATTGAGGGAATTCATCCGGAAGCTGACATCCTCCCAGGTGGAGGTCAGAGTCACTACTGGCTTGGAATTATGCCAAGGGACATAGTGGTATGAAGTATCTGGGGCACACACAAAAGAAATGGAGGAAATTCAGCATTGGTATCCTTTCACTGATTTATCACAGAATGTGTGGACTATTTCATATTTGCTAATTAAAACAGCTCAAATAGAACAACATATATGTTTATGTATAAAGCATTTTGCAAGCCTTAAAATGTTACATAGATGTTACTAATAGTAACTATAATGTTCTGGTTGGTTTTCTGGAGGTCTTGGACCAGTTTTCATTTCAGCTGAGTTATCACCCACGAGAATAGCCAGGTGATAAAGTCTTTATTGTCTCCTTCACAGTCTGTCTCCTTGCCTGGAGCCTGGGCTAGCTTTCTGGAGGTCTTTCATATGGGACTTGGTTTCAGTAGAGAAATGAAGGAGGACAGGCCAGCCACCACGGTGGTGGGAGAGGGAGTAAATGTCTCTTCTCCAGTCCATGTTGGCTCTTATATACTCTATTATAATTACATCATCATAGGTGTGAATCTTGTAGAATAGGTGTCAATCTTGTAGAACTATATTAAATATTAAGTACATGTACTGAACTAGAGAACTATTAATCACCATGCTAAACTAGATAATCATTGTCTTATCAATTCCACTGACTTAACACCTTGTTGTAAGAATTTCTCCAGAATTCTGGCCCATTACATCTCCCCTCCCCCCCTTTTTTTTTTGTTTTAGAACATAGGTGGTTATATCCTCCTTGACTTCTCTGGAAGTGGGGATGAAAACACCAGAAAGGAAGTGATCACGCTCTCCCTGATGTCTCAGGAAGGGAGATGAAAACACCAAAGGGAAATGAGGAGTCAAACCAGATTAGCGGGTTTCTGAAGGGTCTCACTTGAAACAGGTATACATAAATATATCAACATAGGAGGCATTACACAAGCACATAGCAATATATAATGATAGCAACATAAATATAATTATATTTAATAATAATGATAAACAAGAGACAACTTGGCATAGTAGTTTTGATATCAGACCTAAGTCTTGCCTCTGACACATACCAACCAATGACCATAGAGCAAGTCAGTTAAACTGAGCTTCAGGAAACTCTCCAAGACTTACCTAATTCAACAAATTCAAATCAAGGATTATTCATTTAAATTGTAGACAGGATGAGCTCTGTAGAGGAGAGGGGAGTTCCTTAACTAAAGAGATTATTGATCTTTGTTATAGTTATGGTTGCCTATTTCAATACATTTTAAATATTAATAATAATTGCTAACAGTTATATAGTGCTTATTATGTACCAGGGACTATACTAAGTGTTTTACACTTATCTCATTTGAAATTCACAGCAACTCTGTAAGGTAAGTAGTATAATTATTCCCATTTTACAGATGAGGAAATTGAGGCAAATAATGATTAAGTGACTTGCCTGGGGTCATCTCTAATGTCTGGGGCTAGATTTGAACACAAGCCTTTCTGACTCCAAGCTCAGTGGTCCATTTCCTGAACCACTTAGTTCTGAGGTGTGCTAGGCTTTAACACTGGTATGCTAGCATCTGTATATAGGATGATACAAATCTTGGCAGAAATCTCAAGCTCATGTGAAGAACAAGAAAGAGAGTGATGGAAGACAAGGATGTAAAACATTGTAAAAGTTTGGAGAGAGAATGAGGCTGGTGCTTTTTGACCTTTCTAATTATTCTGATTTTTCTAGGCCTGAAGGTTCAGGCCAATTCCGTGCCTTCAAATATAACCTCTACATAAATATATTTACATAAATGTATATGTAACAACTATGATGATATAACAGCTATATCTATATAATATATAACAATATAACAATATAACTGTTACCACAAAACAAATATAACTACCTAACAATTTGTAATTATATAACATAGAATTATATAACCATGGAATAAGTAGAACTTTATAAATATATATAATTATAACAACATAACAACTACAAATATATAACTAAATAACAAATATATCTATATAACATTTACAACTATATAGAACTATAAACAAATAGAACTATATAACTATATAACAAATATAACTATATAGCAACAACAACAAAGGTAAAAATTCTATGCTTTGATCCACATTCAATATAACTATATGAAACCATATATCAAATAAAACTTTATATAATTACATATAACTATAGACAAATAAAATTATATAATCACATAACAAATATATATACCCACATATATAACTATACCTATATAACTATACAAATACAACTACAACTATATACAAATAGAACTATTTCTTTTTTGTTCTCTCTCTCTATATATATGTATACACATGTATTTTAATACATACATACATATAAAACTCCTTAATCTATTATTTTCAGTCTAGAGCTCTCTCTTGCTCTTCAGAATGCAGTAGCCTAGAAAGCGGTACTGAATTGGAGTCGGAAGGATTGAGTTTGAATATTAGACCTGTTATTTGCAGCTAGGTAGTGCAATAAATGCTTGGCCTGGAGTCAGGAAAACCTGAGTTTAAATCTTGCTCAGACACATAATAGTTTGTGTGATCTCATATAAGTCACCTAACCTGTTTACCTTAATGTCCTCAATTGTAAAAAGTGGATATTAATAGCACCTCCCTCCAAGGGTTATTGTGAGAATCAAATGAGATAATATTTATAGAGTACCTAACATATAATAAGCACTATATAAATGCTATCATCATCATCATCAGCATTTATGTGCTTAAACAAATTACTTAATCTCCCTGGGTCTCAGTTCTATGATTTATAACATGAGACAGTTGGAGAGAGACCTTTAAGGTTCAGTAGTTCACTGGAAAGAACACTGGCTCTGGAACCTAAGGATGGGAGTGTTAAATTCTGCTTTTATTATTTTGTATGAGTTTAGGCAAGTCAATAAATCTTTTTGGGTTTCAGCTTTGTCATATGTAAAATGAGGTGATTGGACTGGATAACCACTAATGTTCATTAAAGCTATAAATCTGTAATCTTAAGAAGCTCTTCTTATCCCTGCTCTTAGGACAGTCTCAAGGACTCCTCAAGCTTAACACATGGAAAACAAGTTATCTTTTCCTCTAAACCTATGCCTCCTTATGAATTCCCTATTCCCATTAAAGGTATTACCACCCACTCATCCATTTTCAATTTCTTCTTATTCTATTCTCCTTTGCTGATTTATTATCCACATACTATTCCCTAACGATGGGTGTGACCAAGGCTCTATCCTTGATCTTATTTCCTTATTACTCCTTTCATCTGATAACCTCAGTAATTTCCCAGGATTTAATTAGTATTGGTATGCAGATTATTCCCAGACCTAAATGTTCAGGCCCTAATTTCTCTTGAGTTCTAGTTCTGTGTTACCAACATTCTACTGGATGTTTCAAACTGAATATCTCACAGATTTCAAACAACACACACAACTTAATACTTTCTCTCCAAGAAATTCACCCATTTCCCAAGCTTTCATAGGCTTTACTGAGGACTTGTCCATCCCTCTGATCTCTCAGGTCTGCACCTTTGGCATTATTGTTTTTGTTTTTTTAAATAGTATTTTATTTTTCTAAATACATGCAAAGACAATTTTCGATATTCATCTTTGCAACTTTGTGTTCCAAATTTTTCTCCCTCCCTCCAAGATAGCAATCTGATATAGGTTAAACATTTGCAATTCTTCTAAACATATTTCCATAGTCATCATGTTGCACAAGAAAATCAGATCAAAAAGGAAAAAAAAAAAGAAAAAAAGAAAACAAACAAAAAGATGAAAATACTATGCTTTGCTCCACATTCAGCCTCCATAGTTTATTCTCTCTCTCTCTCTCTCTCTCTCTCTCTCTCTCTCTCTCTCTCTCTCTCGATGCAGATGGCTCTTTCCATCCTAAGTGTATTGGAATTTCTTTGGCATTGTTCTTAACTCCTCAGTTCCCCTCATTGCACATACCTTGCACAGTTGCCAAATCTTAACATTTATAGCTTCACTATCTCTCAGGTTCAATCCTCTTTATGTACATGGCATACCCAGTCCTTACCTCCCCAAGCTTTTATCACCCTATCATCCTTGGACTATTTCAATAACCTCAGATTTGGTCTTTTTGTCTCCAATCTTTCCTCAGGCAGTTAGGTGGGTAGAGTATCAGGGCCCATTTGGAGTCAGGAAGACCTTTTCAAATCTAGCTTCAGTCGTTTATTGGCTGTGTGATCCCCTGCAAGTCACTTGATTTCTCTATGTCTCAACTTCTCAATGCTAAAATGGGGATAATAATAGTAATTATCTTCCAGGGCATGTTATCTCATAAATATGAGATAATATTTATAAAGTGCTCAGCATGGTGCCTATCACATAGTAGGCAGTATAGAGTATTCTTTCCCTCTCATTCTAATAGAGGTTCCACAAAGCCATCAAAGTAATTTTCCTAAGGCACAACGACCATGCCATTTTTCTACTCATATGTTATAGTGATTTTCTCATTGCTTTAAAGATAAAGTATAAACTCTTCTATTTTAGTAGTTAAAACCCTATCTTTGCAATCTTTATAACACTCCCCTTCAATGGATGACTATTATCCTTTAAAAGTGAGAAAGCCATGGGTTTTAAGCATGGGTTCAAGAGTTAGCAGTTCTTGTAAATTTCTCGGGCATGCAAGGAGATTTAAACTCCTAAATTTAGATTCACAGTCTAATGTTTTACATCCCAAATCCCCGTACATAACACTTATCTCCTGCCTCTGTGCATTTGCACTGGCTGTTCCACATTCCTGGAATGCCTTCCCTCACATTTCTGAATCTTAGAATCCCTTGTTTGCTTCCAGATCAAGCTGAAACACAACTTCATGATCCCCTCCTCTCCCTTCCTACTTCTGTCCCTTTAAAATTTGCCTTTTCTTTTTTTTCCCCTTCTATTTGATATATATCCTATATATACTTAAGTATATATTGTTCCTATCATACACATACCTCTCCTACTCATAAATTTGAGTTCCTCAAGGGCAGAGATTTTTTTTGTGTGTGTATTCTCAGAGTCTGGCACTTTGAGAAACTTATTGAGTTGTTTCAGTCATTTACAACTCTTCATGACCCCATTTGGAGTTTCTTTGGCAAAACAGTGGAGTGGTGTGTCATTTCTTCTGCTTATTTTACGGATGAGGAAACTTGAGTTAAACAGGGTTAAGTGACTTGCCCACAGTCACTTAGCTAATAAATTTGAACTCAGAAAACTGAATCTTCCTGACTCCAGTTCTGGTACTCTATCCTCTATGCCACCTGCCTGGCATCTAGCAGGTGTTTAATAAATTCTTACTATTGGTTGATCTTTTTTATCTTTGGCTTTTCCCTTTCCTTTATTTCTTATATCCAATGGAACATGTCCTGTCAATCCTACCACCAAAATGTCTTTCACAATTCTT
The DNA here is from genome assembly GCF_016432865.1 of Antechinus flavipes. Taxonomy (NCBI): domain Eukaryota; kingdom Metazoa; phylum Chordata; class Mammalia; order Dasyuromorphia; family Dasyuridae; genus Antechinus; species Antechinus flavipes. The sequence goes on along the minus strand of NC_067399.1, from coordinate 229,343,682 downwards.
ATCTTTCTCATCATTGTCATTATTAAGCAATCCTTTTTCTTGTTTTCACAAGTCCAAAAGTGAAGAGAGGTTGGTCCATGAATCACATTTAGTATCCTCCAACAGTCTAGATGTTAGGACAAAAAAATAGTTTTAAAAGGATGTTAGGAGACATCTGTCCAAAGACCAGAAGGAATCCATCTCCAGTATTCTAGTTTCCTTGATAATGTCTGAAGAAGGCATGACCATGATAGCACTGCATTTGTTTTAAAAAGCTAACAATAAATACTGGAGGATTCATGAGTCAAAAAAAAAAAAATTGAAATGCTTGGTGTTTTTAGCTCCAGATTTGGGGGAGAAGGATGGAGACAGATTTAGAACTTGGAGTAGAAGGAATTGATTGGGTTCTAGTGACAGTCAGAGAGTTGTGAAAATCCCCTTTTGGTTGGAGGTGCAGGTTCATGAACCAGAAGAGTTTTAGGTGGCAAAAATGGAAATTTATTGTTGGATGAGAAGTCAGCTTTGCTAAGAGACTGACTTCACAGTGGTAAAGTCCGATTAGGGAAATGGAAGCTGGTGTTAAGAAGAGAATGTCTTCTCAGTGGGCAGGGTCCTGACAGGCAGCTATACCAAGGAACAAGACATAGTCCTGCTTTGGACATTCTGCAAAGAAATGAGCAAACAGAAAACTATTATATGAATAGATCTTGGTGGAGGTAGGGTGAGATGGGAGTTGGGGGGAAAGGGGAGGGGTGGGGTAGCTTGAGCTGATCAGACCAGGATCTCCCAAAAGAAATTGCTTTGAAGGCTTTTTCAGCCTGAATTTGAATGGAGATCCGGCTATTAATGGAGATAATTTGCCTTAGAAATGGCTCAGTTGGATGACACCACTAAACTTGTCTGGGAATATGCTTCCCAGGAGGGCCTGAGACTCCAATCTCCCTTCTTTACACAATTTTAGAGTGTTAATTTTACAGATTAAACACACAATTTCACACCTCCCCTCAGAATGAAGGGGGGTGGGGTACATAGGAAATAAGGAGAAACAAATGGGAATGAAAAGAGATAGAGTAGTGAGGAGGAGCTAGGGAAGAGTTTGGGAAACATATGCAAGGTGCCAGGTGGAGAATGAGTTAGTTAGACTAGCAAAGATGGAAGAGTGGAACATTTAGGGCATGGATCAAAGGAACAGAAGAGAATGGAACTGGGCTATTTACCGTCAACCACTGCTTGGCTGTACTGGGTGGTAGAGGTCAGCGGCTTGTAATTCAGGTCCATTTTGCTACCATAGTGGCCAAGGGTGACCTCGAAGTGAATCTGGCTCTTAAAGGCTGGCATCATGGTAGAGGAGAGGAAGATGATACACAGTCCATAGTTTTGTTGGTTCAGTTCATTCTGTTTAATGAAACACATATCACTCCCACACCCCAAATCAGTTAAGCAAGGGAATCGAAAGACTAAGGGGAAGGAAAGCAGAGAGACAAGGATGCGATGCCCATGAAGAGTTACTGGGGCATAGTTTGCCTCCCACAGGAGTCATCCTGAACTCTCTTTAGATAGTCTAAAATATTATTTTCATCATGTATTACCCTTCTTCAAAAGCCTACAATGGATTCCTATTGACAAATGGATTAAACACACATTCTTTTGTCTTTCATTTAATTTCATATTCACCTCTTACCTAAATGATCAAAACGGTATTTTAATTGGTCTTTTTGTCTCCAGTGTCTCCCTTCTCTAATCCATACTCCTCTACACAGCTGTCACTCCCTGCTCAAAAAGTTCTGATTCATTCAACTATTGATTCAGGATCAAATAAAAATTCATCAACTGGACATTTAAAGTGCTTTACCTAGACTCAAATTCACCTTTACATATTGTAGATCACTCCTCTTCATATACTCTATGATCTTAATCAAATTAAGTCTATTTGCTATGCTGTGAAATGACCTTCAGAACCCTAAATTTGCACATCTGTTCCCAAAACAGAAATGTACTCACTCCCTTTTATCTTTGGCTCTTAGAATTCCTAGTATCAAAAGGGATCGATTCAAAGCTCACCTTAAGGGCTAGCTTCTACATGAAGCTGTTCCTAAAGGTGGGAGGGAAGGAACTAACAATTGGGGAGAGCTGGCAATTTGTACTATAGAATGTGGTGCTTTACTTGAGTTTTAAAGGACCTAGAAATTCTAAGAGATAAAGGTCTGAAGAAGAGCATTCTTGGTATGAAGAACAGCCAGTAAAAAGCAGGAGACAAGTGTTACCTCTATGAAGCCCGCCAAAGTCCTAGGGGGAAGTGCTTTTGCTTTCTTATCTTGTATTCCACAGACTAGTTCCATTAAGACTCTACCTTGATAAATTAAGCCTTCCTCAGTTGAGTCAAGAAGGAACTAAGACAAAGTTGAGAGAGGTAGAGTGAAGAAAAGGTGGAAGGCTATTAAAAAATAATAATAAAAACTCCCTTAGTGCAGACTCAGTATCCCAGTTATTTCTTACCCAGAGGTGATCTAAGAAATGCATAGTGTAATTGATTCCCCACCCTCAGAAGGTAATTCTGGATGCTAGTAGACACAGGACTCGAAGAAGGGTCTAGGGCTTCAGCAGATAAACTGCTTCTAATGCCAGGATGATAGTAAAGGAGATGCAGTAGCATGTTTCTGCATCTTTCAGTATCTCTTACTGATGGTCTAAGGGTTGAGGGTTATTCCCTACCATAGTTCTCTAAAAATGGACTCACGGGTTCTTCATCAGAGAAGTTCCAGGATAATGCCTTCTCTCCCCCATGAAGAATGAGATAGCTAGGGCCAAAACAGGGCAAGAAACCTGAGAATTCTCCTGAGAACAAAGGGAGAGGAAGTGTCATTGGATTGAATGGAGGGTGGGAAGTTAAGAAAGTAGAGGGCTCTACTAGGATTACCTTTAGTAAGAGCTCCAGTAGAACAGAGATGTGTGATATTCAAACTGGCTGTCCCAATCACTTCATTGTGTTTTCTTTTGTCCCTGAGAATGAACATAGTTCCAGCTGAGCTCTAACAGACCCTCTTTTCATCTCTCACTTCATCCTGGATGAACTTCAGTCTCAAATTCATTCATTCATTTAACAAGCAACTACTATGTACCAGACATTGTGTTAGATGCTGGGGATAAAAAGACAGAAATCTGCCCTCAAGGAGCTTTCATTTTACTAGGGACTGGGGTGAGAAACAACATATATACGGATGAATAAATTTCAAAAATACACAAAATAAATCCAAGACCACTTTTTTTATTGGGGAGCATTACTGGCTGGAAAAAAAATCAAGATTATTTTCACAAAGGAGGTGCCCATGGAGATTGAGACCTGAAGGAAACTAGAAATTCTAAGAGACAAAGATGGCAATGTAGAGTATTTCAAACATGGGCAGAAGCACTGAATTGAGAGATGGAATGTTGTGTACTGGGAATGACAAATAGATATTTTGGTTATGCTACAGATACTTACCAGTCAAGAACCCTCAGCTTGATGTGGTTAGTCATGCAGGGCAACTGCAATGGGAAGTTTGGAATAATAATGGGTAACGTGCTCAAATTTTCAGGATTTCCAATCCCCTGTGGTGCCTTGGTGAATTAATCAATACTAAGGACAATACATTAGTTCAAATGAATTGGATTCCAATTTTAAACACCTACTGTGTGCAGAGTACTATCATAGGCACTGAGGGAGATACATTTTAGATATAATGTAGTCCTTACCCTCATGAAGTTTTGTGCCATGGACTGCCTTGGGAGGCAAGGAATTGCTCTTCTTTCTGAGGTATTCAAAAGTTGGATGACCACTTGATTATGTTAGAGAGAGAATTCTTTCTCAGATAAGTATTCAACTAAATGGCTGCTGAGCATCCTTCCAATCCTGTAATTCTCTCATCTTGGGATACAGACTAAGCTTTACAAAAGCCTAATGGTTCAACTCCTGATGTAGCTTATGGTATACAAAGCATCAGCATTAATTAACCAGTAATTTGGATGCTTTTCTATCCCTTGTACTCTTGGTTTCATTTCCTTCTGCTTACATTTTACCCTTGACTTCTTCCTCTTTGCCTGCATACATTCAGATGTCTTCCCATTCTAAAAATTTCCTCCAGTACTGCTAGCTTCTTAATTATAGTTCTTCCTCTGGAAGGGATGGTCTAATTGTTAATCTTCATTTTTTTCACCAACCACTTGTTCTTCATCTCCATGTAGTTTGGCTTCCATCCTCATCCTAATCTTGAAATGCCCTTTGCTAAGATCTCCTATAACCTTATAATCAAACTCAATGGGCTCTATTGAAATTTCATGGCTCTCGATTATCTAAGAATTCCTTCTCTATTCCAGTCATTGACTTGCTTTCTCTTCCCCATCTTTTTAATGATATTAGATTGAATGAAGCCAAGGGGTTCTGACTTAGCTAACTTTGTTGTTAGCACAGTAGTTTGTGTGTAATTAAGGCTTAATAAATATTTGCTAAATTTCAACTGAAGTAAGCAAATGAGAACTCTGAGCTTTCATTGTTACAAAGCTCAAACAAGAGCATTTTTTTTAGGACTGGTTGTTCTTATTCCAGAGATATTCTAACAAGTTTGATTTTTCTGGTTTTCCAATTTTAGATGGGAAGCAACAAATTAATAGAGGGGCTGGTGAAATGTAAAATTCGAAACATTTACAAAAGCAAGAAGTGATAGCTGACAGGGAACACAGAAATTTTAAAGAACAGACTCAAGTACTTATAAATTGCACTATCATGGAGTCAATTGAGCTATAGGGCCTACAATTTTTCTATTTGGAGCATTATTATCACTGTATGACCATGACTACTAATTAAGTTTGGCCTTGATTAAAAGGCAAGCTTGAGGGAGAGAGAAAAAAATTCAGAACTTAAAATCTTCTAAAAGTGAATTTGAAAACTATCTTTACATATAACCAGAAAGAATAAAATACTATTAAGTATTTGAGGGGGAAGGCAAACTTATGTTGTGATCATTTTGTTCAAGAAGTCAGAGGAGTATTTAAATTATCTTAAAGACTTTCAACAAAATGGATTTGAGAAGAGAAAGTTGTAAAGGATAAGTTTTAGTTATTTGCCAAAAGACCAGAATAATTCCTTCTTGACAGTGAGGTCTTACTCTTGCATTCTTTTAGTCAGAACCCCTAATCTCTACCTTTATTTCCTTTTCCACTCCTTTCACTCTGAGGCCCATGTGAAGAAAGAGCCAACTGCTAAATATCTCTTCTGGTTCTATTTCCAGGGCAGCATGCATGGATGGGGAGGAGGAGGGTGTCTTGTGCAGGGAAAGAACCAGATACTTTACCTGAACAGAGAAGATCAGAGTTTCGTCCCATCTGGGACTCTCCGTTTGGAGCTTCGGATTAGTTTTGAGCTGGGAGATATTCAGTGATAGAATTAGTTATTGTAACATTTCATCCTCCTGTTGTGGGTTATTCCCTTTCCTCACTTCCCCTTCCAATCTGTCACTGACTACTTCAAGGAACCTTTTCTTTCTTTTTTTGGCAAGGCAATCCAGATTAAATAACTTGCTCAAGCATCAAGGGTCTACTTTGAACTCAGATCCTCCCAACTCTAGGGAGTTGTATCTACTGTATCCTGAACCTTCCTTTTCTAGGCTTCTTGATGTATTTGTCTCAATGTCAAGCTAGGCTCAGGTATCACTATTAGGACCCTCTATTATCCTTAATGGACAGCTAAATGGCAAAGTGGATAAAGTGTTGAGCCCCGGAGTCAGGAAAATTTTGAGTCAAATCTGGCCTCAGACATGTATTATCTATGTGACTCCTACATAAGTCACTTAACTCTGTTTGCCTCAGTTTTCTCATCTGTTAAATGAGTAGGAGAAAGAAATGGCAAACCATTTACTATCTTTCCCAAGAATACCTCAAGGGGGTCACAAAGAATCTACAACGACTGAACAATAATCCAATTCAGAGAGGTTGGGTAACTTGTTTGAGGCTGTACAGGACCTAAGCTGGAGAGGCAAAGTGGTAATTCAAGTCTCATGACTTCAAATCCAGTGCCCTGTTCACTGTATCATACCACTTCTTAATAGATATGGGGAAAATAGTCCTAACTATTCTAACAGTGATCTTCACTATTATTAACAAGACTGAGGGAAAGCCAGTGTGGTGAAGTCCCATGAGGTGAAGATGGTGATGACTGGGTAGGGATAGTCTATGTGACGATAATGAACCTTGGGAGTTTAAATATAATCTAGGGTTCTCAGTTCCACACCTGGAGTGTATAGTTGATAGGATCCAGAACCTAAACAGAGGGTTGGAAGTTTAAATTCTAGGTCACTAGGTCAAGTAGAACCTCTGCCCTTTGCTAATTATTCATTTCAATTAATTAATATTAAAATTAGTAAATGGTAAATACTAAACCTTGGGCTAGGTGCTAGGGAGAAAAAAACAAAATGAAAAACAGTTTTTGGATCACAAATTTAGACTCCGGGGTCTCTTTCCATCTTGTTCAACCTCCTTATTTTATAGTCAAGAAAATTGAAGCACAGGGAGGTTAATATGCCCAAAGTCATACAAGCAGGGAGAGGGATATAATCATAAATCAAACATCTCTAAACACAGTGGTTTCAATCTTTCCTTGAGGAGGCGTCCCCCTCTCCCCTCTTCTCCTACTAATAAATGTTTAACAACTGGCTTTGGGGAGAAAAAAAGTATCAGAACTTATTTAAATTTCATCAGGATTATTATTTTGTTGTTGTTGTTGTTGTTGAGGCAATTGGGGTTAAGTGACTTGCCCAGGGTCACACGACCAAGAAGTGTTATGTGTCTGGGATCAGATTAGGTCCTCCTGATTTCAGGGCTGGTGCTCTATCTACTGTGCCATCTAGCTGCCTGAACTCATAGTTTCAAAAAGCAAATAACTAAAGGGGATGAGAGCTTATTTTAAAAAACAATCATAATATTCAAAGGCTCCTTAGATACTGTCTAGTCTAATGCCTACATTTTATAGAGGAAGAAACTGAGCCCCAAACAGTTTAAGTGATTTTTCTGAAGGTTACAAAGTTGTTAAGGAGAAAATATAGGAAAAATCTGAATCTCCTGTTATCTTGTCTATGTCTTTTTCTGCTATACTATGCTATTCCCCACCACTTAAAGTGAGAATATAGATATCACCTTCCCCTCAGAACCTATTTTTCACTTACTATTTTCCCTGCTATTTCCACCTCCAGCATAGGATTCATTGAGCTCTTTTTCTCCTTGACCACACGGGAAAAAATCCTAGAAGTCACAGTAGTTTCTGAGGAGCAAGAAATGGGGTAGTAAGAGAACTTTTACATTCTTTAATGTGATACATTAGGATTTTCCAAGCAGGCACTATCCTCCCTGGGGATAATTCTTCCCCCCAAATGGGATAAACAGGAAAAACAACAGGGAAGAGAAAATATCTTGGGATGTTCCCTGAACTAAAAAGCCCAGGGCAGACCTAGGAAGGGGGAGCCATCTAAGAAAGTCACATAAAAATCTAAACAAAGATTTATGGGAAAGTTCTCCCTTGACAACTTTCTTATTCTAAGGTTCAATGACAAAATCATAGTTGGGATGTAGGACTATGGTAATAAGATGAAGTATTGGGAATCAAGCAGATAATGAAGAACTTTACTGGTTTTACTGAAGTGCAGGTCTTCAGCAGAATAGATATAGAAACAAAAAGTAGCTAATTGGATAGGGACTATGGCTGACATAAAGAGATTCTTCTCCATTTCACCAGTCTCATGCAGATGTCCATGATCCACCTGGAAAGATCATTGAATTGATGGAGACAGGGTCTCCTCAAAAGTCTGGGTTGAAGCCAGGAGACACTGACCTCTACCCTCCCACTCATGGACCTCCATCCCCTAATGCCATCTCCTGTGTGGAAGAGGACTGAATGAGTCAAACCAAGGCCCCACAGATGTACTGCAGAAAGTGGCCCTGGCCAATCTGGGTGCATAGTCTCACCGGAGCTTCGTCTCCAGCACCGAGGACAGAAACGGTGACCTTCAGGTAGCCTCTGATCCCCAAGTAGGGTTTATTAGAATGACAGAGGCCTAGCCATTTCCTCATGAGTGTGTGTCCTGTGTGGAGAGAGAGGAATATGCTTCTATTGACAAGTTTCAGGGCTCTCCCATTTCTCCCTTGGAAGCCAGTCTGGGTATATTGGTGTAGGTCTAATTTCTTTCTGGTTCTAATTGAGTTACAGTATTAGCTTCTTCCTAAAACTTGGAAGAAAAGAGAAACCATTAATGGTGGTCCCTTCAGGCAAGATATTCTACTAAGATGGCCCCTCCAAGGAAAGCTTGTAGGAAATAGAACATTATATTAACTTTCTAGGATTGAAGGTTATTTATATTGATTACTGACACAGGCTGAATCCAAACACTTAAGATGAAATGACAAAAATAATTACATAATCCTTAAATACCATCCAATCTTTAGCTGCAAAGTTACAATGCTAGTAGAACTCAATTCTCATCATCTAATTCCAATTGAACCTTGTCTCTCCTTATCCCTCCACCTCCAATCTCAGCCTAAATTTGACCTATAACAGAGAAATTTGGACAGTTTATGATTTTTGTCTAAGGTGGAGACCCTATTTGGAGAAAAGGTACTGGAAATGTTATGTGGAATCTTCTACATTATTCCTAGTCTAAGGGATTAAACTAAACATGTGTGAATTATGTCTTCTCCATTGGAATCTAAGCTCCTTAAAGACATGGGATATTTCTCCTAAGCTTCTGTGTTCCCAACCCTTATCACAATGTCTTGACACATAATAGATGCTTAATAAATGCTTGTTGATTAACTGATTGATTTCTAGATATTTTGACTCATAGATTCACTTTTTTTCATAACAACCATAGTAATCATCACCTACCTGGAGATTGGTAGATGATCCAAATATCTATCTAAAGAAACAAAAGAGACAAATTAGGGACTTCACTCTCTATTTTAATTGTACTCATATAGCTCATGGGTTTGTCTTGGCAGGTAGATACCCAAATATTTTGTCTACAGTTATTTTAAATGGAATTTCTCTCTCTCTTGCTGCTGGACTTTGTCAGTCATATATAGAAAAGTTCATGATTTGTGATTGGTTTCTTTTATATTCTGCAACTTTTCTAAAGCAATTGTTTCAAATAAGTTTTTAGATAAATCTCTAGTTATATCATCATATCATCTAAAAAGAGTCCTGTCTCTAGGTAGAGCCCTAACTAGATAAGGAGGGGTTTTCCCCATTATCACCAGAGAGAGAATCTATTCATCACTGAAGGCTCATATGTATAAGGATGAATATGGCAGAAGTTGGTTGTCAAGGTAAACTTTGTGAAGGGATTTTGGATTTGAGTTCATTTCCTTCTAAGATAAAGACTATTAGAACACATTAACTTCATGAGATGGGCCAGAGCCATTTTCTTTCTGGTTTAGTATTCTGTCTCTGCTAGAGACACAGAGGGACATATATTAGGAAGCTAGTATCTGTCCACCTTTACATGGACCTCAAAAGTTAGGAAAGGCATCCCCAAACATCTTAAATTTCCCTTAGACATTCTGGTTTGATAATTCCATTGCTCATGTCAACCCTAGAATATTCTATATTTGGGCGCTTGGGATTTTGGTTCAACTTTCTGCTTAGATCATAAAGATGACCTTTCATGGGATGTTATTCCAAAATTTTTTGAAGAGCCTGTGGCTTTTGCATGTGAGTTTGGTTTCAGCCTTTATTACTTGCTATGAAGTTGTAATCTGCCAGTCTCTCAAACTTTAAATAAAATTAAGCCTTTCTACCTTTTGTGATTAATGGATTCTCTTACTGTATGGCGGAAAACTGTCCCTTTCCTTGAAGTTTTCTTTTCCTGATTTTCAATGACCATTCTGATTTTGTTAGTCTTAAATTTGAAATCCATAGTGTTTGAAATCCATAGTAAACACTTCATCACTGTATGGATTTTCATCCCATTTCACCTTAAGCCTTCTCCTTTCTTGATTGAAGATTCCTAATCTCTTTAGTGTGTTCTATTGCAACAAAATATCCTCTCTTCATTTGTTCACTGTTTTATTTGCTTTAATGGGCACTTTCTCTAGTTTTATTGTATTTTTTTTTAAAAAGGTACAACTACAAAAGAACTAGATACCTCCTTCTAGGCTTGGAGGGATTGTTATGTTAGTTGGTTAGGGATGATAAGCAGGGTCAGGTAGACTGCTTGAAATCAATGTAATTGATGATTCCTGAGTTGGGTTTACCAGGAAAAGTTCAGTTGTTTGAGGGCAGGGGCAGTTTTATTTTTGTCTTTATATTCCTATTACCTAAAAGTGACTAACATTGTGATTAATAAATGTCAAATGAACGAATTTGACAAGGGAATTATAGGGCAGATAGAGTGTTAAGCTACCAGAGCCTTGGGCCAGATCATTATAGTTTTCTGCAATTTCTCCTTTATCCCTTAGAGAAAAGATTCTTAATCTGGAAGAGGGTTGGAATCTATGAACTTAAAACATATCTTATTAATAACATTTCCATAAAATTGGTTTCTTTTATTATCTTTTAAGATTTTACGTATTTAAAAACATTATTCTCAGGAGTCAACAGGCTTTACCAGACTGCCACAGGGGTACATCATACAAAAAAGCTTAAGAATCTGTGATCTATCAACTCAGTTGCTACTCACCTTGCACCCCCCAATCTCTGATTTGGCTCTCCTTGCTTTGGAGTCTACCACCTGTGGAAGAAGTTTCCAGAAAGATTCAAATTCTTTGTAAATTATCTAGTCCTCAAGAAGGGCATGGGATGTGGGAGAAGTGGATAGCACAGGAGCTCCTCAATTCTTTAATTCTAGCCTTGGGTCTCTGGGGGATTGGGGTTGAGTTCCTTTCCTTCTTGGTCAGAGGAGAGGACATAAGAAATGGCTATGGGGTATAAGAAATAGGAATTTTGGAAGAGAAGAGGTAGGGGAAAGTCAGAGAAAAGATTAAGCATTCAGAGAAGCTGTATTCTAAACACCATACCTAAGCAGTGTAGAACATAGGAAACTCATGGTCTTATTTTTATACTAGTCTTAGCAAGAGAGCTGAGGCAAAGATTGTCCTTTTTATAAAAGGGGATGAAATCCAAGAGATCTCAGGCAAAGAGCTTACTGGTTCAGGTCATATACCCAGTGCATGACCATCAAAAATTAATTTCTATAGTGTCTCTTCTTCTAGTCCATGTCTCTTCCCAGTAAATTTCTGTTGCAAAGATTCTTAAACTGTGAGTCATGACACCATGGGGCTGCATAATTGAATGGGGGAGGTTGTGGAATTATGATTTATTATCAGTAAATGTTTGATTTATATAACTATTTTATATACCTATATACCTGGGGTCATGTAAAAAATTCTCAGTTGAAAAGAGGCCAAGAGTAGGAAAAAATTTAAGAATCCTTGCTCTTTTTTATATGGAGGAAAGAAGGGTCTGGGGGTGGGGATAGTGATCATTTTTCATAGACAACAGGAAAACATCCTTCCTCTTTCTCTGCAGTGCCAACTTCAAGACTGTATGGAGTACTTTCCAACATGTCTCTTAAAAGAAAATCTTTCCTAACTACTCACTCCTTATGCCTTTCTTTGATGATCTTTTCTTTCTTTGAATTCCTTTGATATTTGGAATTTGTATCCCAAATCTAACACTTCATTATATTGTTTTATATTAGTATGTAAGGAGGCAAAGAATTATAGTATATAGAGAGCTGGTCCCAAAATTCAGGAATCAGTTGATCAATCAATAGAACAATATGTATTTATTAATTATCTATTCTGTGCCAGGCACTAGGTCTTGGAAGACTGGGCTCAAGTCCTGACTTTGATACACATGGCCCAGATGACCCTGAGCAGGTCATGTAACCTCCTATAATCTTAAGTAGCTCTGAAAGACTTCAAATTCTGGATACTGAATATGGATTGAAACATGCTATTTTTGCTGGTATGCTCTGGTAGAGGGACTTTTGTCACTGGAAGTTGACTTATTCTTAAAAGAATAAGGTCTGTGTCTTTTATTCAGCATAGGTAGACCTACCTGTATCTATCTATCTAGATGTATAGGAGATATTCAATCAATACTTGTCATTTCTTTTGGGATCCTCTAATACTTAGCACAGACCTGGGTATTTAGCATAATTGGGAGAAGAGTGCCCAAACCATTAGGGTTCATAAGGAATTCTTTCCTCCAAGGCAAATAAGTATCTACTCTGCAACTTATAGAAAGTTGCCTATGCTAGTAAAAAGTCAATTGATTTCCCCAGACAGTATTTGCCAGAGGTAAGACTTGAATCTAGACCAGCTCTTCATCTATTATACCAAGATGCAGGTCATTTAACAAATGCATTCTTATGTTTCAAATTATTTGAAGATCCATTATTTCATCAATGCAGATGCTTCCTTCACTGATGCAGATTGCAGGAGTCTCTCTATACTTGGGGTGGGATTTCATGAGATATAAACAAGAAAGCTTTTTAAATAGTGGCTAACCTTAGACAAGAGACATATTGAGCTAATTATTGGAGTCACAATTTTCCAGCTTGACTTGTGCCTTCCAAAATCCAGGCATTGGTGACTTCTATGCCTTAATGAGGCAGAAGAATTTTTGTTGACTAAAATGAGATATTTATAAAGCACTTGGCACAGTGCCCAACACATAAATGTTTAATAATTTATTTTATAATTAATTCATATAATTTATATATATTAAAATTTATATAACATATAATTAATTTAATAATTAATAGTTTAATAAATGCTTTCTTCTTTCTCCTTCTCTTCTCCCTTCTTTTTCTCCAATATTACTAGATCCTCTTTGACCAGGGAACATGGATCTGTGTCAAGATCCCAGAACATTGGATCAAGTTCATGGTATATGAGTCTAGACGATCAGGTGAATGAAGGAGAAAGCACAAACTTTTATTAAACACCTACTATTTGCCAGTCACTGTGCTAAGCATTTTATATATATTATGTCATTTGATCTTTCCAACAACTCTAGAAGTTAGATATTATTATTATCATCATTCCTCATTTGATCTTCCCAACAACTCTGGAAGGTAGATACTATTATCATCATGCAGGAAATTGAAGCAAACAGATGTTAAGTTACAGAAGTTACAGAGTTAGTTATAGAGCTAGTAAATGTGTGAGATTGAATATGAACTCTATCCATTGTGTAACTTAGTTATTTGATGAAATCACAGACAACCTTGGATAAGTTAATTTCTGAGAGTGACCCCCAGAAAAGTAAGAAGGGAGGATGACAGTTTGTTCAGGAATGAGGTATGATGGGAAGTCATTCCCCACACCATCGAAGAGGGTAATAATGCTGGAGGTTAAGGAAAACTAATTGGCTTTCTCACCCGGATTGAGAGGATTTCTTCAAAAAAGTCTTGGGGATACCGATGATGGAAATTATGGAAGAATTTCTGGAACATAAAAGAGGTAGTGTTACATGTTGGGGGAGGGAGGTAATAAGAAGGTGGAGAGTAGGCAGTTGAGCGAGAATGGTTAATTCTAAAATTCACAGAATCATGAATCATAATATCATCACAGATAATAGAACCAAAAGGGGCCTCAGAGGCCCTCTAATCCAAATCCTTCTTTTTAAATTTGAGAAAACTGAGACCCAAGGAATTTAAGTTACTTGTTCAAAGTCATGTAAGTAGTGTCAGAAGTAGGATTTGAAGTTCTCATTTTCTTAAAAAAAAAAAAAAAAAAGGTTTCCTTGAATTTTCAACTTGTATTGATATACGTGGCTGCTCATCTACACCCAAAAAGAGAGGATTGTAGGAACTGCATGTAGATCACAACATAACATTCTCACTCTTTTTGTTGTTTGTTCAGTAGCATTTTGTTTTCTTACTCATTTACTTTCTTTTTTTGATCTAATTTCTCTTGTGCATCAAGAGAATTGTATAAATGTTTATATATATTGGATTTAACATATATTTTATTATGTTTAACATATATTGAATTGCTTGCCATCTAGGTGAAGAGATGGGGGAAAGGAAGGGAAAATCTGAAACACAAGGTTATGCAAGGGTCAATGTTGTCAAAAATGCATATGTTTTGAAAATAAAAAGCTTTATATAATAAGTTTTTATAAGCTTTTATAAATAAAGCTTATAAAAATCTTTTATAAAAATAAAAGTACAAAAAATACAAAATTAAAAAAAAAGATATATGTAGCTGTTCAAATATATGAACAAATAATGTTGTCACTTTCAAAAAATGTGGTGACATTATCATTTTACTTTCTCTAAAGGGGCAGGGATCAGCATCAGAAACCCAAAATTTAGAAAAATGTGCCTACCTTCCCTACCTATTTAGGAGCCTCAAGTGATAGCAGCATTTACTTTGGCCAAAAAACCTGTCTCATGATCCATTACTTTATGCTAAAAGCCTTGACTTCCTTTTCAGTCATGTCTGATCCTTTGAGACTCCATTTGGGGTTTTCTTGGAAAAGATACTGGAATGGTTTGCTATTTCCTTCTCTAGCTCAGTTTACAGATGAGGAAACTGAGGCAAGCAGGGTTAAATAGTTTGCCGAGGGTCACCTGGACAGTTAAGGGTCTGCAGTTGGATTTGAACTCAGATCTTCCTAACTTCAGGCCTGGCATTGTATCCACTGCACCACCTAACTGTCAAATAATAAAAATGATGATGATAAAGATGACAACAGAGCTCACAGAATGGAAAAGAATAGAATGGAAGGCACCTGAAGGAGAATCTAGTTGAGTCCCTTTACTTTACAGAGAGGAAGTTGAGTTTCTTTAGAAACTTCTCAAGACTAGACCTGGAAAAAATAGTAAGCCAGTGGCCCTTACTTCCCTGAGAAATCCATAGCTGATTCTCATGATCCTTCTGGGCTAGAGCTTTTATGCATTGCTGGCTATAGTTACTTCCAGGAAAAAAAAAAAAAAGAAAAAAAAAAGCCTGGTATCCAAAGCTGATTATTCCCCATCTTCCCTGTCTTTCCTTCCCCTCTCCCCATGCTTCCAAGCCAACCTCATTGAAAAAGGGGTTATTTCCCTTCTTGATCCGAGTCCGATGCTCATGTTTTCCAATTAATATCTTCACCACTGGCTCAATGTTGTTTCCGTGGAGCTGGCGGGCTTCAAATATTCTCACCTGGACCTGAGGGGAACAAGAACAGTTGTTAATAGTCTGGGCCAGATCCTAGCACCCTTGTCAGACAGGATCCTGGGAACCAGCCGTTGGCCGGTCCACTGAGTGGACATTAAGCTGTACCTTATTTTACAAAACAAAACAAAACAAAAGAGAAGCCTCTGAGAACACAAAACACACTTAAAAGGATGGATCAGGTAGGGCCTGGAAACTACAACAACTTGGGTCCTTCTTCCTGGGGATTTCTTAGCCTCCACCCTTGTTCAGGCCCTGGTTATAAGATCACAGACTTTGGGCAGGAAAGGGACATTGGTGGTGATTGAGTCCCAGACTGACTTACTCCTTTACTTGACCCCAGAGCCCATAACTGAGAACCAGAGGAGTGACCAAGACAGTGAGTGACAGGACTGAGATTCAAAATCAAAGCCTCTATAGTTACATCCAGAGCCCATGCCCTTATGTACTGGTGCTTCCTGAGCATTTTCAAATTATTTCTCTCCTCCATGTGACCAGATTAATTTTTCTGAGTTATAGCTTTCATTTGGTCACATCCCTGGTCAGAGTCTTTCAATGGTTATTATTGAAAGCAAAGTTTCTTAAATTGTGTATCGAGATCCCATATGGGGTCCTGTAAACTGAATGTAGGGGTTGTGAAAAATTTGGCAACAATAAAAAGTATCAAACATTCCATCAAGATTTAATTAATTCTTTATGTAAAAATAAACAAACATGTTCATTTTATTAGTATGTAAATTTGTTTATATCTTCAATAAATGGTAAAATTATATGTATACCAAAGAATTGTTATAAATTTCTTTATGATTTATTAGCTAGTAAATGTTTGGTATACTTATATATCTGGGGAAATGTAAAAATTTCTCAAGTGAAAAGGTATTGTAAGTAGAAAAAGTTTAAGCCCTAGTCTAAAGTCTAAATGGTCTCCTGATAGTGTTTGTTCTCCTAATCTTTCTATCTGGCCTTATCTCCTATTATTTCTCTTTATGAGCCCTCTACAAAATCTCCTTTATTGTTATTGATAAAGTGGTACGTGAAAGGATGTGTATTGTTTCCTCCATTAGACTACTAAATCCCAAAGAATAGTGGAAATTTGGTTTGTTTGGGATTTTTTGGAGGCAACTGGGATTAAGTGACTTGGTCACAGTCACACACAGCTAGTAAGTTTTAAGTGTCTGAGGTCACATTTGAACTCAAGTCCTCCTGTACCATCTAGCTGCCTATGGATTCTAGAGTATAAGGATCTTCACCTCTGGGCCACAGGGTTTATTTGCAAAATGAGCCTAGATAATTCTAAAATGAGTCAATCAGCAAGCCTTTATGTACCATGTATTTTGCTAAATCATGGTGACATAAAGAAGTCCAAACCCATGATATTAATAATTTGCTTCTTGTTCTTTGGGAAATGATGAGCAGGATGCTCTCAGAAAAAAAAAATAAAGAAAAGAAAAGAAAAGACAAACAGATCGGAATAATTTACTTCTTGGTATTCCCAACAGTGCCAAGCATTCTGCTGAGGACTCTTATTTCCTATCTTTTAAAAAAAAAATTCAATTCTTTCCCTATTTCTGGAATGCCTTCTTTCTTCTTCTAAACTAGGGCTAATTGTTAGTTGTTCAGTCATTTTTTCAATCTTCAATTCTTTGTGACCCCAATTAGGATTTTCTTGGCAAAGATACTGGAGTGGTTTGCCATTTTGCACTCCTGCTCATTTTACAGATGAGGAAACTGAGGCACACAAGGTTAAGTGACTTGTTCAAGGTCTCACAGCAGTAAATGTCTGAGGCTAGATTTTTATTCAGGAAAATCATTCTTCCTGATTTTGGCCCAGCATTCTATCCACTTTACCATCGACCTGATCATATATTTAGGGTATGTATATTTGTTTCCCTTGTAGGCAGGAATTCCTTGAAGGCAGGAATTATTTAATATAGGGTTTTATGATTTTAGAGCCTAGTTTGGAATCAGGAAGATTGGAGCTGAAATCAGTCCTTTGGCATTTACTAGCTGTGTCACCCTGGACAAGTTAATTAATCTTGTTTGCCTCCATAAAAACAAACAAACAACAACAACAAAAACAAAAACAAAGACAGGCAATCTTAAGGAGTTCACAATCTAATGTAGGAGACAACATCCGAACAACTTTGTACAAATAAACTATATACAGGATAAATTGAGGATAATCAATAAGGGGTGGCACTAATATTAAGAGAGATCAGGAAAGGTTTCTTATGAAAGGTGAGACTTTAGCACAAACTTGAAGGAAATCAGAAGCTGGAAGTGAGAAGATGAGCATTCCAGGCCTGAGGAATACCCAATGAAAATGCCCAACCAGAATCAGAAGACAGAGTATCTAATGCTAGGATGAAGAAGGACGACATTGTCATTGGATTGTATAGCAGTGGGGAGAAAGTCTGGTGTAGCAAGACTGGTAAAACAGGAAGAACTCAGGTTATGAAGAATTTTTTTCAACATATTCCTTTGGGCTTTATTTTTATACAAATAGTTTTTTTATTTTTTAAAATATGTGCAAAGCTGTTTTCAACATTCACCCTTGCGAAACCTTGTATTCCATATTTTTCTCCCTCCCCGCCATCTCCTGCCACCCCTAGATGACCAATCCAATATAAATTAAACATGTGTAATTCTTTTAAAGGTATTTCCATATTTAACATGCTGCCCCCCCAAAAAAAACAGATCAAAAAGGGAAAAAAATAAGAAAAAACAAGCAAACAACAATAAAAAAATTAAAATATTATGTTATGATCCATATTTAGTCCCCATAATATAAAGTTTTAAAAACCAAATAAAATATATTTGCTCCTAGAG
The DNA here is from genome assembly GCF_016432865.1 of Antechinus flavipes. Lineage (NCBI taxonomy): Eukaryota > Metazoa > Chordata > Mammalia > Dasyuromorphia > Dasyuridae > Antechinus > Antechinus flavipes. The sequence continues at coordinate 229,325,685 of NC_067399.1, read as the reverse complement.
GTAAGTGGGAGCCACTGGAATTAATTGCAAAAGGGATGGCTAAAGGGTCCTAACATGGTCAGATTGTGCTTTAGGAAGATCACTTTGAGAGTTGGGTGGAAAATAGAATAGGGAAGTACTTGAAGCCAGAAGACCTATCAGCAGGCTATTGCAATGTTCTAGGAATGAAGAGATGAGGGCCTGCACCAGGGTAGTGGAAATGTCAGAAAAAAGGAAATATATCAAAAATGTTGTGAAGGTAGAACCAGCAAATCTCAGTAATTGGTTGGATATGGGGGTGTGTCCGTGTTTGACAGTGATTTCCATTTTCTTGAGTATTCAAGCAGAGACTCTATGACTAATTGCAGTTCTTGTTTGAACTTTGGTTCTTCAAGTGGACCATGACATCAAGGAGATAATGAGGATTTAAATGAGATGGGGCTAGGCAAGGTCATCTGCCTCACTTTTCCCTCCAGAGTCATCTGGGTCCAATGGTAAGATATAGATCAAGACAGAGCTGGTCCTGGATGCAATGGGAGATCCTGGCATTTGTAAGGCTAAGGTCTTCAACAGTTCTCAATTTGACTGAGCTGCCCCCATTCAGTGATTAATGCTATGTAGCTATTGAAGCCAAGAATCTCCTGTTTCACTGAACCAAAAAAAAAAAAAAATCTAATAAATTTGAGAGCAGAAGACTCTCAAGGTTTCAGACTGAAGCAGAAATGATTTTATTTACATTCAACCAGAGTCAATCAGGACCCAAAAAATGACCAAAAGGGGCCCTTAATATTTTTTGATTGACTATCAATAAATATTTGAATGGTTAGTTTTCTCCCAAAGCTATAATTGCCCAGCTTTAGTTGCAGCCACCTGCAGGACAAAATTTCTTGGGCCATATTTCTGGCTGTAAATACAGAGTAATTTTCACTGGGATTCCATGGCAAGGGATCTGGGGAGATACTTGGAATAGAGCCTGGGAGGTCCCTCTGCATGTTTTCACAAGGCAACCTCTACAGAGGCAGCCTCCTGTAAGTAAGTGTAGGCTTGGAATCTCTCCATCACCTCCCAAGGAGTGCCAGCAGAGGCTCATTAGGGAAAGCTGGGACTGCTTTAACCTGAGCATTGAGACAAACAGCTGGAGCCTCCTTACCTGGAAATCCTGTGGCTTGAGGGTCAGAGGCATTCTCACATTGTGGCCAGTCGCCATGATTTCCTGCCCTTCAGCCTCCTTACAGCCCATGCCAAGGCTTTGCCAGCTTTCTGGGGAAACACAGACATCTTAGATGGGTTGGGGCAGGGAGAAGGAGTTGTTCTCTCAAAAGCAGCAACCACTAACGGGAAGGGGGAGAGATGACCATATCCTGTTCTCTACATCTCTCTGATTTCCTTCTCCCTTGAGCATCCCTGTACGATCTTTTCATCCAACTGTCTGAATTCTACCATCTTCCTCTTGTGACCACTTTCTGGGCTCTAGAATTGTGGTAAAGGTGAACCTCATAAGGGTTGGCAGTTGAAAGCTTATGAGACTTTTTTCTCTCCTTTCTTGTTCTATCTCCACTAGGATCTGGAATCAGAGACTCAGGGGGATGATCATGGGCCAGTGTGATGGCTTACCTGACTTATGTTGGGCCATCTGAGGCAAGTATGTTATTTTTAAGGTGATGGTACTCTGCAAAAGAAAAGAAAGTAAAACTATGGACAAAATGTCAAACTTCTGATACTAATTCTAAACTTAACATCATCCCATTAAGTTTATCTCTGATCTCTCCTGAATGGAACTGGTAGTGATCTAGGTGTGAGATATGATATTAGGGGTGCATTTGTGAGATCTGATGGAGAAATTTGGGGATAAGGTGAGGAATATAAATAATAGTAGTGGTAGGAATGATTATAAGAGGAAAAGGACTATATCTGAAGCAGAGTCACAGTTACTATTTTTAATGTCTGGGGCCAGCAGAATGGAGGGTGCCCTTAAGAAACTGTAATTTGTGTTGTTAAATGTATGAAAATCAGGATTATGCAATAGTTTGTATAACAATACAATAGTTTGTACAATATAGTCTAGATGATATGCTCAGTTGTTTCTATAGCTGAGGAACATGTGTTAAATTTTTGTGTCCTCTAAATTTCCAAGGTCCAGATCACCTCACCCTAATCGTAGCATTGATCTTAGATATAGAATCTGAGTGCCAGTTGATGTTAATGGTTATGACAGTGCGCCAATATTCTGCCTTAAAAAAAATGAGTTTAATTCTCCACCAGTGAGGAGAGTAATATAAATATCTAGGCTTGAGATCTGAGTTACACTTTCATTTCTCAAAAACTCTTGAGACAGACAAAAACCTTTCATTCTGGAGGTATTGAATCCTATTTTATTCTCTGAAACAGGCAACCCTCTACCTTGTCTTTCTTTCTTCCATGCACATAGTACATGCAATTCCTTCCCTTACTTACTTTTGTGGGATATGTAGTATGGCTGACTAGGGGCAGTTCAGTTAGATCCAGAGGCTCATGTGGATTTTCTGCCAGTGGCCTAAGGAATACAGTGCTTACACCAAAAGTCCTGGGGATGAAGAGAAACAGATCTAGTTAGGAAATGCCTACTTTTCACTGGAAAGAGATAAAGGAAAAGAGTTGCAGAGATCAAATCACCATTAAGGCTGAACCATATTCTATAATCTATAATTTAGGTAGGGGATATCCAGCTGACAGAAATTCCAGGAAATTCACCAGAATGTGCAAGATTTACCCACCACCCCACCCCTGGCATTCTGGGATTCCTTAAGGCTCTTATTCTAGTAACATTTATAGATGCCAATCTTGCATTAGGGTAGGGTGGGGATGTCCCATCTGCTGTTGCTAATTAAGACCTATCTTGATTGATTTTCCCACCTTTCACTTTTTTTTTGACTTATATCTCGAAGGATGACTTGCAAGAAGGAGTCAGTTTCCAAGAGCTGTGGGCCTAGATGCCATACGAGGGTCTATGGAGGAACAAGAGGAAGGTTAATACTTTACAGACATGCTTTGCATGCTACTCAGTTGTTTATTCTTGATATATTGCCATCTGCCCTGCTGCTGAAACTTCCCGGTCACCACACCTACAAGGACAGTGGCCTGACTTATATAATCCACCCAATTTATCCCTCACTCTTGACCAATGCCAACTCATCCCTAGCTGAAGTCCCATCTTTTGCAAGAAGCTTTTCCCAGCCCTTCTTAATCATAGCCCCCTGAAATTGTTTTCATTGGTTCATAGATCGTTTATTCATAGTTTATATCTTTTCTCCCACATTAGACAATACTTCCTTGAGAGAAAGAATCCTCTTTTGCCTTTTTTTGTATTACCAGTTCTTAGTAAAGTGCCTGGCACATAGTAGGCACTTAATAAATGCTTATAGACTCAACAGAAGAACTTAATCCACTTAATTTACAACTTGGGTGAGTGGGTACACCTCAAGCTATTAGTGAGCATATACTCAGAAAGCACACTATATATCTAGCCCCCAGCCAATGCTTCACATGCCTTACAACTATCCAGCTCAATTTTCTTTTTGCCATATACCCTTCTTTCCTTCCCTCATTCCATAAATCTTTAGCTCTTGCTTTGGAAATTGTAATTAAATCAATACTATCATTGATTTTTTAAGGGGCATGTTAGTCACCTTCCTTATGGCTCTGATTGCCATCCTTGTAACTTTCTAGAACAGAACACCCACTTTTAACTCCTTCTCCTCTATTGGTATTATCTTTGATAGGATAGGATATGACTCCCTTTTGTATCTATCACCAGCACTCTCAGCCCCCGTACCTGGTACTGAATAAGTGCTATTTATTCATTCAGCCCCATCCCAAACCTCCAAGGAACTTGAAAAATGAAGACTCTGGCCAGTCTTTATGACCACCAAGATTTTTCTTTTTCTGAGATGGATGGGAGGTAGGTGGTAAGTTGAGACAAACTTATCATCTTTCCAAATTGGGATGGTATTCATTTGCTATACTAAAGGTGGTAAGGTAATTCTTGCACTTTTTTTTCCCATTTTCTTTGTGCCCATAGCTTTGGAGGATCTTTCATGGGCAACTCATGTGGATAGTCCAAGGTGTGCCAGGGGTTTTGTAAGAGGGCAGAAACAGAAATGAGAGAAAAAGAGTCTTCTGAAGGTAGCCTTGCCCTTGCTTTAAGTTTCTAAACAACATCTGAGCCACACACTGGACATATTCTAGGATCAGAGACAGATTCCAAGTGGAAGATTTATGGAGGTGTGGACTCCGTATATAGCAAAGATGGTTGTTGTGGGTCTTTAGGGCATTGTAGATTCTGTGAAGACCAATGGGCGAATGCTTGGACCCATGATTTTCCTACCAGAATCGGGTCTCAAATTGGGACAGCTTGAGGTGATTATGAAACAATGCTTAGTAGCCTGCTCCTAAAGATGGCACATCTGTACCTGTTGAACGGCTAAGTAGAACTCTATTATTAGGCTAAGATCTACTAGTCTTTGGGCAAAGAGAACTGAATTTCCCCTTCCTCACAAACACACTTCACCCAGGATCTCTAGGAACATCCACCCTTCCCCAGCCCTTGGCTCTCCAGGCCTCTGGAATTGGGAGTCTTTTCTGCCCTTTGATGATTAAGCACCTCATTCCATGTGGGATTATTGTCTTCTATGACTCGAGTTTTCTTCTTGACATCTAGAGGAAGAAACCAAATAAGGGAAAATTGGTAATTGATTCATCTCTGTGCTTTAAGTTTATCCTGGCAGGTATAGCCATATATATATATATTTCAGTTTTAGCTTTTCCACTTGTTCTTCTTCTTCTCCCTATCCCTGTTCCACAGCTTAATCTGTAAATGGGAAGTGGTATTAAAGATTTCCTAGCATTGATGTGAGTGATTATGATAAAGTACCCTGGTTGTTTGTGAAACAATTAGTCAATTAACAAACATTTGCCACTATTGTAGGGACAGGTATTGAAGCACTGAACAAAATATATATAAAGAATTCAGAAAAACATGGAAAGAATTGTGTTAGCTGGTGCAGAACAAAATAGGCTGAACTAGGAGAACAATATATGCAATGACTAGAATAATGTTAATGGGGGGGAAAGGGCAACTGAATTCTGGTAAATTAAAAGAATCAATCTCAGTCCCAGAGAACAGATGATAAAACATTGCAGTGGTGGACTAAGAGTGTGGAATGCCATGCATGTGGTCAGATACAGCCCGTGTTCATTAGTTATGGTTAGCTGTTCTTTGTTATGAGGAGGAGGGTTGAAAGAGGCAGCATAGTTCAGTGGCCAAAAGACCTAGAGTTCAAATCCTGCCTCTGATAGTTCCAGCTTGTGTAACCTTAAGCAAGTCACACCCTATGCCTCAGTTTCTTCATCTGTAAAATGTGAATACTAATATTTGGAGTACTTTCATCCCAGGATTCCTGTGACACTGAAAAGAAACAGATGTACAAAAAGGAAAAAGGTAAGAATAAATAAATATTTTTTAAAAACCCAACAACAAAGGAGGGTTCAGTGATTAGGGGAATGTATAAGGAAATGATTTTTGTATACAAATGAAAGGCATCAATAAAATTAAAACAAACTAACAAATAATAAAGTATACACCAGTCCATGATCTCAAGGAACTTAGATCTAGTAAAGAAACAAGGCACAGAAGAAATATAAATTTGTCACTCTTTCTACTAGATTGTAATATCAATGTCCATCAACCTTTTCCAAAAATGTTGAAGTATTTTAGAGTTTTTTTTGTTTTTGATTTTTTTTGGTATGTATATGTATGTATGTATATGCATTGTATAGAATGGTGATTTCCAAACTTCTTTCATCATATACTCCTATTAGTAAAAATGTGAGCAGAACTTATATGCATATTTTCTTTTAAATTATATACATGTATTACTGTACAATAGTATGTTACTAAACATTCACAAAAAGAAGTCAACAAGGATGAACTAAAGATGAAATAGTTTATTTTAAAATAAGTTTTTTTTTAATTAAAGCTTTTTATTCACAAAGTATATGCATGGGTAATTTTTCCAACATTAACCCCTGTATAACTTCCTGCCACAAATTTTCCTCTTCTTCTCCCCATCCCCTACCCCACCCGATAGGCAGTCCAATACATGCCAAATATGCCAAAATACATATTTCATTTTATTTATGAGTGGCACAAAAACCTTTTTTCTCTCATCAAAAATATTAATAAAAACATTAGTGTTATTGAAACCCCACAATGTTATAGAACTCAATCTATGCTGAGGACGAAATGACAAATTGTAAAGCACTTAGCACAGAATCTGTCAGATAACAGGCATTATGCTATTTAAATGCTTATGTATATTATTATATACTTATATATAATATATCACATATATGCTTTCCCCCCCTTCCTTTCTTCTTCCTTGAAGATATTTTGTCTACTGTCAATGCAGGATCATGTGACATTCATCCTGAGGTTCCCTACGTCAAATTTATGTTAAACATTAGTGAGATTTACTTTCTTTCTATTTTTCTTCCAGAAATTTTAACATTTTCTTTTTGTACCTGCAGTTATCTTACTATACCCTTCTGGTATAGAGGAATATTGGGAGATGCTTCTTAGAAAAAGAAGTTTAAAAAAGAAAGAGTTAAAAAAAAAAAAAAAGATGTGTGTACTGAGTAGCAGAGGAGAGACTTCAACCCCCAAACTTCTTCATGTACCTGTTTTTACAGAATTGAAATGGTTTAGGAAGATAGGAGGCTCTTCTACTAATTTCTTCATTTTCCTTTTCTTTAATCCCAAATAGCTCCATAAAGAGGATTTCTCTAGGGTTCTATTATATAGCACACATCCCAAAGGTCATAAGATTTGGAAAGGGAAGAATTGATATGACTAACTAATGCACATGTGTATACATATATATGTGTATATATATTCAAATATGAGACAGAGACAAAGAGGAAAGGAGAGAAGAGAAGGAGCTTTAAAGTTTTCAAGGCATTTTACATATGCTATCTGATTTGATTCTTATTTTATAGACAAAAAAACTGAAACTGAGATTTAAGTGTTTTACACAGCTAGTAAATATATGAAGCAGGATTTTAATGTAGGTTTTCTTTACTCCAAGTACATTGCTCTTCCCACTATATTGTGCTATCTGGAGCTAAAAAGATTCTAAGAAAATGAAAAGTACTTTTAAGGGCAAGCACTAAGGGGAGAGCTAAAGCAATCAGTAAAAGTAGGAGATAATGCCTGAGCCAAATCTTGAAGTAATCTGCAGATTATTAGAACTAGATATGAGAAAAGATTAATTCTACAAATGGAGAACAGTCTTAGCAAAGAAGGCACATAGGTGGGAGATGAAATGCTGAATTAAATAAACAGCAAGTAAATCAATTTGACTAGAACACAAGAGTGCATGAGGAAAAGAAATATGAAATCTGGAAATGTGAAGTAAGTCAAGGTAATGGAAAATTAAAAAAATAAGATGGGGAAGTTATTTTTTATCCTAGAGATAATGGGGAGCCCTGAAACTTTGATCAGAAAAGTGATTTAGGGATATTTGTTAAGAGTTAGTATGACAGATGGATTGAAAAGAGGAGACATTAGAAGCAAGGAAACTATTACATGTCCAGGCAGATTATAGTATCTAAATATAGTGAAACATTGTCATAAGAAACAACTAATGGATGAATACAGAAAGCCATGGAAAAATATATAAACTAGTGCAAAGAAAAGCTATTAGAGCTAGAGAAAAAATATACACAATGCCTACAACAACATATATAAGCAGCAGCATCAAAAACTTGAAACAGAATGTTGTTGTAACCCACCTCTTCTTTTTCCAAACCTCTTTTCCATATCACTGTCAAAAAACAAACAAGTATATTACTACCCTAACCAAAGCTTCAGTGCTTCTACATTGTCTCCAGAATAAAATATAAACTGCTCAGCTTGGCATTTAAAACCTTCCAAAATCTTTCTTCCATTAACCTTTCTATACTTGGCCCCAAAGAAGCGAAATAAGAAATGGCCTGCCTCTCCAACTCCTTGGCAAAGGTGAGGGTCAACATGTGCAGAGTATTGGCTATAATATCAGACTTTTTCAATGTGTTAACTGTTTTTTCTGATTTTTTTTCTGATCTTTATTCTTTGTTCTTAGGATGACTCTCTGGGAAGACTAAGGGAGTGATGCTGGGGTAAGTATAAATGATACAAATACAAACAATATAAATAAGTTTTTTTTAAAAAAACAAGATTTACCATAGGTAACATCCTAACAGAAGTGTTGAGGACTTACCTCAGGATAATTATTGTATGACCAAAGGGGATGGATACAATAAGTTTTATAGAAAGAATTGGTAAAACTTGGGCACTGATCAGCTATAAAGAATGAGGACAACAGAAAAGCCCAGATAATTATAGAATCTAGAACTTGGGTAATAGTGGGTAGAAGGATAGTGGTTACTCTTTTAAAAAGTGGGAAATTTGGAAGTCACTGGATTTAGGAGGAAATGATAAATCCTTGGGATACAAATGCAAAAGCAAGATAGTTTCTGCCTTCCAAGAGCTTACATTCTAAGAGGAACCAAACAAATAAAGGAAAGTGAGGATCATGGAGGGACACTGTGGTCCAGAAAGTTAAAGTTATGATGAATGATCGGCATGGAGGACTATTATCTACACACAACTCAGAAATAACAGCAGGAGAGACATGATTAAGGTTTATGATATGCAAATTGGAAAGATGAGGTGGGGGAAGGGATAAGGAATGAGCTAGGAAGCAGTCCAGTTAGTAAGGCTGTTGATGAGGAGGTTGTGGAGAAGTGAAGTGAAACATGACTGGGAGTTTCCTGAAAAAGTATTGTGGGAGAGGCAGAATTTCCTCCAGGAAATGGTCTTCTATGAGGCAGTTGATGAAAAGATTGTAAAGAACATATCTGCAAAGGAGAGTAATAGTCCATTTTCAAGAGGCAAGGATAGTTTTGATTTTATTACAGTTCTTACCACAAGGGAGATGGAGAGGACAGCTAGTCATGGGGGATTCTGATTTGTGAGTCTTAGCTCCCTTCTAAACATAGGCTAGAAGTCCGTTTTAAGAGAAATGAGAAAATAAGTATTTGGAGATGCAGGCCCAGAGTTTAGAAGAAAAGTGAAAGGTGAATATATACACACAAAGATATAATTTATATTATAAATATAAACTAACAGGAGATAGAGTGATCTCTATTGGTGTAGGACCAAAATCTATCAGTTATTGCCTTCTGTCAAACATGGGTTAAGCTAGTTTTTTCCTAAAAGTTGATATACCAGAATGAAGAAAGTAGTGTAGCAAGGTATTGTGTGCGGCAGCATCTGTTATTGTGTGGCTTAAAGGGATTTTTAGCATCTTCTTCCCCCATGACTTTCATAAAAAGCAGAGATTGAGACCGGAGGTCTCAGAGAGAGGAGGGTCCCAGGCTAGAAGTATATTGATCTGTTCCCTCAAATATATTTCACCTAAGGAATATGACTGGGTTTGAGCTAACTTTTGGTCACTTTGTCATTTTGTGGAAAGAACCCTAAGTTCTATATACATAGCTTGACCCTTTCCCTGATAATAATTCCATAATGAACATACATTGCGAGTAACAAAGAATTATTTGTCCAAATTATAGCAAAACAAACATCAAAAAGGTATCCCAGCCAATTAAGAGTGAAGGAGTTCTCCCATTAGAAATGAGGTAACAACTCAAGCAAGAGAGTCTCAGATCTCATCTAAGGGGAATTTTACCTAAATCTTTTAGAGTAGCAAGGTGTAAATAGGGATATATGGTGACTTCCCTCTCTCTGATGTCTTCCCACAGTCTTTTCCTTTAGCAACCTGGAGTTGGCTCCATCCATGTTCTCTTTCAAAGTTGGAAGTCATAGGAACTTGAAGCTGCAAGAAGACTAGAATCTGACTGAAGAATCTCAGAGTGACTCCCACTTGAAGAGTGGACAATATCAACCATACTTCAGGTTGCTGAAGAGAAATAAGACTCTGCAAAGAAACTGACATGAGAGGAGTGGGCAAGTCTTTATCATGTCCCTAAATCCAATTTGCCAAACCCAATTTCACCCTTGGATGTGATGGGGGACTCTCATGGTTGAGCAGAATTAAGCTCCCAATAGTGAAAGCTCCTTCACTCTGCATTGTCTGGTATATATTTTCATATATATTCATATATATATATATATATATTCTTTAATTTCTCCTTTGCTATTGGCTTGGATAAATGGGTTTCTTTGCTACTTGCTATATTCATTCATTGTAGAATTGGAATTCAGAGAAAGAAGTCAAGCCTGGGTTCTCCTTTCCCCATTAATGGATAGCAATTAGAAATTTAGCTTGAACCTGAAAACTACATCTCTTAGACTAGCAATATTTAAGGAAACAGATAGATATAATTCTACCCCACTACCTCCTCTCTCTGAGGCAAGCAGAGTCCTCAAACCATCTTCCCTGACCCCGTTTCTCTTCTTGGCAGGAATTAAAGGAGCCCTTAGAGAAGAGTTGAGAGAAAAGAGGCTAAAAATATCTGTTTTGCCTCACTTTGAGTCACACAATAACATTCCCCATGCTACCTCTTAGGGACACCTTAGCTATATGTATTTACTTTTGCATCAAAAGACATTCTACCAATTCCTATCCCTTCTAACAATGAAAAATGACATTAAGAAGGAGGAAAACCAAAACAGTTCACATGTCAACCAAGCCTAATATATGATATATCTAAATCACTTGTGTCAGACTCAAATAGAAATGGATTCCTGTGAGTTTGACATCTTTGCTGTAGACTCAATCTGTTCCCTCTGAAAAGAATAGGGGGGAGATGCCTTTTCTCTCCTTTTCTTCCAGTTCAATTCTGATCAGCATTCAATTTTATTTTTGTTGTAAGAAAACCCTAAATGATGTCATGAAGAATCAGATACAATTGAAAAATGACTGGACAACAACAACAAATCATTGTATTTATTATTTTTTGGTTCTGCTTATTTCACTCTGTATCATTCATATAAGTATATTCACATAAGTTTTCCTATTCTTCTCTGAATTCTTCATATTTTTTCTTATGGTATAGCAATATTTCATTATATTCAATTATCACAATCTGTTTAGCCTTTCTCAATTGATGAGCATCTGTGTTGTTTCCAATTTTTTTGGTCTCTTAATGGTATTTTATTTTTCCAAATATATGCAAAGATAATTTTCAACATTCACCTTTGCAAAATCTTGTGTTCCAAATTTTTCTCCCTCTTTTTTTCCCTTCTTCCTCCTCAAAACAGCAAGCATTCTCTTTATTATAAGTTAAATGGGTGCAATTCTAAACATATTTCCATATTCATCATGCTGAGCAAAAAAAAAAGTCAGATCAAAAGGGAAAAAACATGAAAAAGGAAAAAAAAATCAAACAACAAGAGCAGAAGGTGAAAATACTATGCTTTGATCCATATTTAGTCTTCATAGTTCTTTCTCTGGATGTAGATGACATTTTCCATCATAAGTCCATTGGAATTGCCTTGAATTACCTCATTGTTGAAAAGAGCCAAATCCATCACAGTTGATCATCACATAATCTTGTTACTGTATACAGTGTTTTTTTGGTTTTGCTCACTTCACTTAGTATCAGTTCATGTAAGTCTTTTCAGGCTTTTCTGAAATCAGCTTGCTCTTCATTTCTTATAGAATAATATTCCTTGTTTCCAATTCTTTGACATAAAAATCTTACTCTAAATAGTTTAGCGTATATAAGATTTGCTTTCTATTTTTGACCTTATAGGGATATATACTTTATAATGGGATCTCTGAGCCAAAGGTGTATGGGTGGACATTTTAATCATTTTCTTAGCTTAATCCTAAATGATTTTCAGAATGGTTGGACCAATTCACAGTTCTGCCAACAGATATAAAGTGTGATGTCTTTCCATTGCTCCTCCAACACTAGTTATTCCTATCATTTGTCCTATTTAGGAAGCAATAGAGTTTTGAAATCAGAAGGATTATTTTTCAAGATATCTCAGAGAGGGGAGAAGTATCAGTTGGAATAAATCATAGGAAGTATTATGCCCTCCCAATATTGTCCAAAAGAACATCAGGAATATTCAAATGTTGTGCCTACTCTCTAAAAGAATTTTAATGAGAATGATAGATGTATGTACTGAGAGTTGCTTAATACAAACATGAAAAAAAAAAAAAAACCCTAAAGACTTTCACAGACACTTTTCTACAGCAAACCACATCTCTATAATCCTATAGAGAGTAAAGTATTGAGGATATAATATGTCACTGTATTTAGCATTTGTTGATAGTATACATGTGTGTATAGCAGGTGACCTGGAATTAGGGAACCTGGATTCCCTCCTGGATTCCCTCCTATGTATAAGACCCAAGGTCAATTATTCAATTGCTTGGAGTCTTCAGTTCTCTCTTTTGTAAAATAGGGATAGTAATATTTGCTCTACTTATTTCAAAGGGATGGTTGTGCAGAAATTACTTTGCAAACTTTGATGTGTGTATAAATGTTAATCATTTCTTGATTTTAGGTATTTAGTCATGTTTGACTCTTTGTGACTTCATTTGGGATTTTCTTGACTAAGATATTTGGAGTAGTTTGCTTTTTTCTTCTATGAGTCTTTTAATAGTTGAGGAAATTTAGGCAGAGTTAAGTGATTTGCCCAGAGTCACACAGCTAGCTAGTAAGAGTCTAAGGCTGTATTTGAAGGCATGAAGATGAATCCTGGGTAGCTAGGGGCCACCGTGAATATAGCACCGGACTTGGAATCAAAAATCATGAATTCAAATACTCAGACACTTATTGTGTGAACCTAAAAAACTTTTCCTAAAAAATTTCAAATGAGGTCACAAAGAGTTGAACTTAGAATCAACCACCAAAGGAGTTTTTCCTGACTTGTTTAGGTACTCTTTTAAATGCCCTATTATTGATTACAAAAATATTTCACTCAGTGAGTAGAATATAGATTTAAAGAGATTTTTTAACAAGGTATCTACAAAGATAGTAGAAGATTCCTTGATAGAACAGTGTTTAATGAAATTCTATCAATATTAAAGGAAACATTGATATATATATATATATATATATAGATATATATATATATATATATTCTGAGAAGGGATCCAGAGAATTACCCACATGTTAAAATTCTCCACGATACAGAAAAGTTTAAGAACACCAAGTTTTCATGTTATCTCCTCCATCCTTCTTTTCTTCCCACAATAAACTATTTGAGAAATGGGACTTTTTGCTGTCTGGTCTTTGTATTTAAAGGCTAGGCACTTAAATGTTTGTTGGATTGGAATGGATTATAGGAAATCAATAAGTGGATGTTGAATGAATGAGGATTCTGGCTCTTACCTCTGAAGTATACTGTCACACAAAAGCTTGGTGGGGGAGTTTGAGGGGGCTGGACTTTGGCCGACTCTACAATGAGCTGCAACATTTTTCTCTGACTTCTATGGAACCACAGCTCACTTGTTTGCACTCTTCTGATCCCAAGTCTTAAATAGAACTAGGATGTGCTCTTGCTAGGCAACAGAGTGATGTCATAAAAATTAGAGAGTCTTGGTTCTGCAGGATCCTTTAGGAAACAGTTCTGATGCATGGGGGAAGGAGGTAACTGAGGCAGGATGATGGAAAATCCTTTTTAAATTAATGGTAGTCTTTCTATAGAAATAATGTAGTGAGGATGCTCTCAGAACCAGGCTGGTTGCCTCTGCTCCTCTGAGTTCTAGGACATTCTAAGAGCTCTCTTTTCTGTCATAATCTTAAATCTCTATTGGTTATGTTCCTTTTACTGTTAGGTGCCAGTTATTAGCACTCTAGTTCTATTTAACTGTTTAACCTCAATTAACTTTTACAAAAGGGTATTTATTTCAAAGTTATAACAAGAATAAAAGTACAAACATTGTCCCTTAACACTTCTGGAATGCATTCTTCTTTTTCTTCTTCTTCTTTTTTTTTTTTTTTGTTAAGGCAATTGAGGTTAAGTGACTTGCCCAGGGTCAAAAGCTAGGTAATGTTAAGTGTCTGAGGTCACATTTGAACTCAGGTCCTCTTGACTCCAGGGCTAGTCCTCTATCTACCTAGCTGTCCCTTGGAGTATATTCTTTTTTTTTTTTTTCCCTGAGGCAAATGGGATTAAGTGATTTGCCCAGGGTCACACAGCTAGGAAGTATTAAGTGTCTAAGGCCAGATTTGAACTTAGGTGCTTGGAATACATTCTTTTTTATTTTTGTATTTATTTTTATTTTTTATTACAGCTTTTTATTTACAAGATATATACATGAGCAATTTTTCAGCATTGACAGTTGCAAAACCTTTTGTTCCAACTTTTCCCCTCCTTCCCCCCACCCCTTCCCCCAGATGACAGGTTGCCCAATACATGTTAAATATGTTAAAGTATAAGTTAAATACAATATATGCATACATGTCCATACTGTTATTTTGCTGTACAAAAAGAATCGAATTTTGAAATAGTGTACAATTAGTCTGTGAAGGAAATAAAAAATGCAGGCAGAAAAAAATAGAGGGATTGGGAATTCTATGTGGTGGTTCATAGTCATCTCCCAGAATTTGTTCACTGGGTGTAGCTGGTTCAATTCATTACTGCCCTATTGGAACTGATTTGGTTCATGAACTTGTTGAAGAGGGCCACGTCCATCAGAATTGATCATCATATAGCATTGTTGTTGAAGTATATAATCTCCTGGTCCTGCTCATTTCACTCAGCATCAGTTTATGTAAGTCTCTCCAGGCCTTTCTGAAATTCTCTTGCTGGTCATTTCTTAAAGAACAATAATATTCCATAATATTCATATACCACAATTTATTCAGCTGTTCTCCAATTAATGGGCATCCATTCAATTTCCAGTTTCTAGCCCAAATGAAAAGGGCTGCCACAAACATTCGTGCAAATACAGGTTTCTTTCCCTTCTTTAAGATTTCTTTGGGATATAAGCCCAGTAGTAACACTGCTGGATCAAAGGGTATGAGCAGTTTGATAACTTTTTGAGCATAATTCCAAATCATTCTTCAGAATGGCTGGATGTGTTCACAATTCCATCAACAATGTATCAGTGTCCCAGTTTTCCCACATCCCTTCCAACATTCTGCATTATCTTTCCCTGACATTTTAGCTGGTCTTAATTTGCATTTCTCTGATTAATAATGACTTGGAGTATTGGAATACATTCTTAAAGCTGCCTGTACATGAGTTCTGCCAAACCCATGTTCAAATGCAGTATAAATGTCAGATTAGTTGTTTCAACTACCTCTGAACCAGATCCCAAAAGTTGTTCCTTGCTCCTTTGGGCATTAATTCTGAACTTTCTATAAACCAGGCACTCTTAATATATTGAAACACATCAGAGGATATAGTCCTTGATCTAGAATGAAAAAAAACAAACAAACAAATTGCAAGGCAGTCAAGGGATTGTATTCACAAGGCCACATGGATGCCTTAATGGGGAGAGCCCAAGTCCCCTCCCCTTACAGCATTGTCTCTCTAGAGGTGCATCAAGGTCACAGTTAAAGACAAGATGGCCACAAAGAAGAACTGAAGAACAGTATGAAATGCAAAATGGATAATTTTGATTATATTAAGTTAAAAAAAGTTTTGTACAAACAAAACCAATGCAGCCAAGATTAGAAGGGAAATGGAAAATTGGAAAAAATTTTAAATCCAGTATTTCTGAATTTCTGGATAAAGGCATCATTTCTAAAATATATAGAGAATTGACTCAAATTTATAATGCAAGCCATTCCCCAATTGATGAGGAAACTAAGACAAACAGTGACTTGACCAGGGTCACATAGATGGTAAATATCTGGATTAGATTTGAACTAAGGAAGAAAAATCTCCCTAAATTCAAGGTCCAGCACTCTATTCACTCTATTATTTAGCTGCCCTTGGGTAAACCTGTACAGCTAAAGAAAGCCATCCTCTTTTCCATCAAAATCACATTGTATATATGTATTTTTGAAAATGTTATATCTTCCCAATCAAAAATAGACTCCTTGAGATCAGGAATTGTCTTTGCATCCTCAGAATCCAAGTACCACTCTTGCTAAGCCCCCTTTGCTGGTTAATTATGCATCAGTATCCAGCAAGCCCCTTAACTATTGTGGGTTTACCCACAATATTCTATCCTCAAAAACTCAACAAGATGTCTGAAGATATTTATTCTTTCTCTAGAATGAGAATATGAACTTCCATTTTTCTGTAAGTTCATATTCTCATTCTAGACATGTCCCAAACAGAAGTCATTTTGATTTTTTCTCCCCAAACCTGTCTTCTGAAGTTCCCTATCACTATTGAAGGATGTTAACTATATTTCTAGTCAACTCAGATTCAGAATTTTGGTGTCACAAGATTGAGTTCACAATCCCTCATATCCAATCTGAAATTATGTCAATATTATATTTAAATAGCTCTCCTACTATGGGGATTGAATGTGGATCACAACATAGTATTTTCCCCTTTTTTTGTTATTGTTGCTTACTTGCTTGCTTGGTTTTTTTTTTTTTTTTCTTTTTAAATTTCTCCCCTTTGTGATCTGATTTTTCTTGTATACCATGATAAATGGAAATATGTTTAGAAGAAGTGCATGTGTTTAATCTATTTTGGATCATTTGCTGTTTAGGGGAGGGAGAAAAATATTGAACACAGGATTTTGCAAGGTGAATGTTGAAAACTATCTTTTCATGTATTTTGAAAAATAAGAAGCTCTTATTATTTAAAAAACTAAATAAAAATGCAGGCCTAAAAAAACATAATCTCTCTCCTATTCATTCCATTTCCCTTAGTCATAAGATCATCACATTACTTCAGGCTCTTATAACCTTTCTTATACTATTTCAGTAGTCCCCTAATTGATCTTTTAGCTCTCAGTGTCTTCTCATTCATCTTTCACTTAGTTGCCAAAGAGATATTCTTTGTTTATGCCATTTTCCCACTTAAAAAGTTTCAGTGGCTTCCTATTTTATTTATAATAACATTAGGATACTGCTCTGATTTAAAGGGTGTCTTGGTGGTGACGTGAATAGAGTACTAGGCCTAGAATCAGGAAAACTTTTCTTCAAATCTGGCTTCACCTTGGGCAAGTCACTTAACTCTACCTCAGTTTCCTCAACTATAAAATGAACTAGAGAAAAAAAATGGCAGACCATTCTAATATCTTCACCAAGAAAACCCCAAATGGGTTACAAAGAACTTGGCAGGACTTAAAAATAAATGATTTTTAAAGTACTTATTCTCACCTGAATAGAAAACCTCTTTTGTACTTAATCAAATTCCAAGGAAACAAAACACTGCATTGAAATTTTTCTAAATTGATGACTTTCCTTGATTAAACCAATTAACAGTTAATCTTTTCTTGATTATTGATCAGATTAAAAAGTTTTAGGAAGATTCTATCAGATATCCCAATAATGAAGTCAGAATAACAATTCCTAGTTGGAAATATACATGTAACAAAGTCACAAGGGTTTTCTTTTAGCCAAAAGACATCTATTTAGAAGAGATTAAAGACAAAATGAAAAGATAAAATAAACACTAGCATGGTAAATATGAAATAGATTTGGGAGAGCAATTGGATTACCAAGGAAAGGAGTTTGAAAGAAACCATTACAGAAATATGTCCTGCGTTGATTAGAAGATTATATCCATTGGGAGTTTAGTAGACTAACCAGAGTTAGTTATAGTAAGGAGAAAGTAAGAAGTAGTAGTAATAGTAAGTAGTAAGGAGAAATATACCATAAATGAGAAATTGCTATATAGAGGGAGAAAATATCTCATAGCGGATTTAGTCCTGAAAAAGCTTAGTAAAGATCCTTATAAATTAACAATTTTATAGGGGAAATATAACCTTGGGGATTTCTTAAAGGAGGAGGAGAAATAAAGGCCAGGATGGGGATGCATATTGAGATGTTGAAATTGCCTTGAAGATACTAACAAAGAAAGTCTGGGGAAAATCTGGATTCTCATCATAGATATCTTAAAGATCCTAACCAAGTCAGCTTAAATATATCATAGTTGCCTTAACTATGGTAATAAGACAGTCTGGGAAACTAAGTTCCCAGGATGAATGTTTTAATATTTTATGAAAAAGGGAGAGATTTTAGGATTCATATAAATAATATTTGAAATTGTTTTGTTAAATAAATTTTAAAAAACTTAAAAAAAAATAAACATTAAGAACTCAATATGAGCCAGACACTGAGTTCAGTGCTGGGAGTACAAATTCAATTAAAAAGAAAGCAGAAAAGCAAAATCAAAGACTGTACTCTTTCAAAAAATTTTCTGTAGAATTTTTTCTTAACACTAGAAATTATACATGAAAATGATTTCTTGTAGAAAAAATTTCAGAGAATAAGGATGAAAATCTGTCCTTTGTTTTCCTTTGAACAAACATACTTGGTTAAGCAATTAATAAACTGGTCTCTGAGAACCTGTATACCAAATGAGTATTGTTTTTCTTCCAACTTATTATCTATCTCTGGGATCAACTATAAATTCCTTTCTTCTTTAAAGTGCTGGACAATCTGGTTCTAACCTACTTTTCCAATATTGTGTGAGAAATAATTCAATTGACCTTGGGACAGGTGAAGTTAAAAGTCTTTAATTTCATAACTGCAGAATTTATACGTATCCCTTTTTTAAACCTGAAAAGCAAACGTCTTTTTTGATGCCCTATTGGCTAAGTACCAAAGATCAAAATCTTATCAGCAATATAATCCCCCCACATGAATGTGAATCTCCATCCTCCATTACATCCTCCCATGGTGATTACTTTATTTGGAAATAGTTGTCTTTTCCCTGATTCCCTATTGGTTGAGTGCTATCCTATCTAAATAGTCTAATTCCCTGATTTAAGTCTAAGTCTCCTCCTCTGAGCACATACATCTGACCTCCTTTTTTACTCTCCCCTCCACTGCATATAAGTGATTCTCCACTTCTAATTCTTATTCTAATTTCCCACACTAATTACATTATCCTTTTCTTTTAAAAAATCTCCTTTCTTTTATTTGTATTTCCTTTTCCCCTGTCCTAGCTTCCCATTTCTTAGGTTTCAATTTTCTAATTTATTTCATTTCTCTGTATTTCTCTAATTCAATTTTCATAATGCTGTGGAAACTAACACTCCCCCTTTTTCCCCCCAATTCTCACACTTTGTTATACATCTCATTCTATTGTGTAGACAAATAGGCTTTCCTACTTTTTTTTCCTCATGTATCTGAGATTCTAATCCATAGCCTCTCTGATGTCTGTGCCTTTGCCATGTCCATGCTTGGAATGCATTTATTTTTTGGTTTTGCCTCTTAGAATCCCTAGCTTCCTTCAAAATTTAGCTCAAATATTATCTTGCATGTGAAGCCTTTCCTGATTTCCCCAGCTCCTAGTGTCCTTCCCAACAAATTACCTTCTACTTATCCTATATCAACCATAATTAATAAATAGATTAACCACATATATGCTATATACTGTGCTAAGTACTAAGGACAGCTCCTAACCTAAAGGAAGTTGAAAGGATTCATGATGGTGGGAACAACATGGTGAGTAGGAACAAGATATGGTGGAGAAATCAGTCAGAGACATTCCAAAGTAATGCAGCCAAGCATCAATTAACAAACTTTTAAATATTTATTAAGCCCTTCCTAAGTGCCAGCCTTTAACTAAGTATTGGGGTTTGTAAAAGTGAACACTTTTAAAAATTCTAATTTTAAGATTTAGTCATGCTGGCACAGATTTTGATACTCTCCTAAGTCTTCTAAATCCAAACCCCCTATTTTTGTAACTTCACCCTTCACCTACATCCCAGAGAAATTCAAGCTTTTTTTCTTGCAATTACTTCATTACTTTGTAAAATTTTTCTTTGACTTTATTAAGGCTCTTCATGGTGGGAGCATAGGCACTGATGGTGGTATGGTGATATAGCATTTTCATGCAAGTGGCAATTGCATTGTCATGAGCCTGTCCACTTTTTTTGATAGGCATATAAGCTTGTTGACTAAATTAGTTTTGATTGCAAAACCAACACCAGCTTCCACTCCAGAATCACCGCACTCCAGAAAACCATATAAATAAAGCTTCAACTTCACTAAATTGGCTTCCATTTTCCAGCCTTGTTTCACTCAGTGCTGCAATTTGGATGTGATGCCCCTCTGAGTGCTCTCACAAAAAGAATTATTTATAAGTGTGCATACCACACCATCCATTTGTGGAACCATTGGCTACAGCAAATGGAGAAGTTTTGAATACTGTGGATAGGTTCAATTATCTTAGCAGATACTTTCCAAGGATGTGTAAGGATGTTCACATTGATGATGCATTTGACTCGTGCATTGCCAGAGCTAACTCAGTGTTTAGGAGTTCTGAAGGAAAGTGTGGGAGAGAAGAGGTATTAGTCTGACTACCTAGCTAAAGGTCAGAGTTGCTATGCTAATCTCACTGTATGCCTATGACACCTGGACAATATACCGATGCTATGGCAGAAAACGGAATGGTTTCCATTTGAATTATCGGAAGATCACCTTGCTGGGTAAGACACCAGCCACTGAAGTCCTTTCTC
Source organism: Antechinus flavipes (assembly GCF_016432865.1). NCBI lineage: Eukaryota > Metazoa > Chordata > Mammalia > Dasyuromorphia > Dasyuridae > Antechinus > Antechinus flavipes. The sequence continues at coordinate 229,305,103 of NC_067399.1, read as the reverse complement.
CACTAAGCTGTCAAGCATTTAAACTCCACTGTGGAGAGTGGAACTCCAGTGGGCTGGGCACATTGTTTGATTGACAAATGTATCCTTGCCCAAAAGATTATTTTATGGAGAACTCACATCGGGCAAGCACTCACAAGGTGGTCAGAAAAAGTGATACAAGGACATTCTCAAGGTCTCTCTTAAGAGCTTTAGAATTGATTGGGACATGGGAAACACTCACTGGCACAGGACCACCCAGCATGCTGTGCTCTCATCAGACAAAGTGCTGTGCTCTATAACCAGAGCAGAACTGAAGTAGCTCAAAAGAAACCCGAAAATCCACCCCCATTGTTTATGCAGATTATTTGTGTCTGAGCTGTGGTAGAACATTCCGAGCTCCCGTTGGTCTGATCAGCCACAGTGAGACATACTGTACCTTGATTCTAACATAGTGATGTCACTTTCAGAAGGAAGGTCAGCAACCTACCTACCTCCATTAAGAACATAATTTTATTATGAAATGAATCTCTATATCTGTCTTGTTTCTCTTTGTAAGCTCATCCACTGTGAGAAAAACTGCATTGAATTTGGAAGGGGTGAAATTAAAAGTCTTTAATTACACAACTGCAGAAGTGGATATCCTATAGATAGGAACACTTGGAATCAATAGACTTGTCTTTTTTTCCACCCGAGATGCAAGTCCTTCCCCTGATGCCTCATTGACTGAGTATCACAGAGGTCACCACTGAGTGGTAATCCCCTCACATGAGTGTGAATCTCCAACCTTGATTACATCATTACTTCTCCCTTGGTGGTCACCTTATTTGGATGTAGTTCAGTCCTTCTGATTCCCTATTGGCTGAGTATTATAAAGGGTATGATAGGGTATGATCTATTTGGAGAGTCTAATTCCCCCACAAAAGTCTAAGTCTCTTCCTCAGATTACATCACCACATCTTTCTTCCAAATCCTCACCTCTAATTATATTTTACAATTTGTTTCTTATTCTAAGTGCCTACCTCTGGGGACCTTCTTCCTCCTTTTTCAAGTCTGAATTCTCTACCCCTGATTACATTTTCCTTTTATTAGTTTTGTTTCCTTGTCACAGCTTCCATTTTCCAGGCTTCAACCTCTCCTTTCTGATTTCAAGTTTCATATCTCTCCCCTCTCCAATTTAATTTTCATAACTCTGTGGAAACCAAACCCCTATTCAATTCTCATATCCACTACCCACTTAACTAAATATTAATGAATATTAATTCATTCAAATCTATTATAGACTACAACCTACTCTGAAGACAATCCTATCTTTTGAGGATTACTCCTGTTTCCTAAAAAGGAAATAATGGGGAAGAACTAAATTTTCCTGGCACCCAAGTCTTCATTAAAGTGTTTTATTAATCAGGGATGCCTTCCCAGTAGAGGTCCAAATAATGTTATGTCAGGTCAATCAGAAGGAAGACAACTAGATTTAAAAGTCAGCCCACTGCAAATACCTTACACATATCTGGCCAAAACAAAAAGCAAGCAAATAAAAAACAACTTCAGATACCTTTGGAACCTAAATCATGTACTTAAAAAAAGGTTTTATTGGTATATATATATATATATATTTTTGCATATCATGTTATTCTTGGTATCCCTGGGGAGAATCATCCCATGCTACAAACCAATTTTTTTTTTTTAAAGAGGGAAAAAAAATCAGATACATTGAAAAAGACCAGTAATACATGCAATGTGTAGTGCCTGTGGACCTCCCTCCTTTGCGAAGGCTTATCATGCTTTAAAATTTTGTTAAGAGTTTTGATGTATGTGTGTGTGTATAATTGTGCTTTCCGGTTTTATGGTGGTAGTTATCGTATATATTGTTTTCTTGGCTTTGATCACTTCACTCTATATTAGTGCAAATAGAAAATCCTGTGCAAATTTTTGTAAAACATGGTACATCTTCACCTTAACCTTTACTGAAAACTACCTCCCTCAAAATGATTCTGGCTCATCCCCGCGGGATGCCGCTCCGAAAACATAAAGGTCGTTCCTCCGGGTTTTCTAGCTGGCCACACAATTTTCGCTTCTTGGTTAGTATCCAGTTCCGAGTTTTGTAACTTACTCTAGCTGTAGGCAAGGGCGGTGGCGCGCATGCGTACGGCGACGGGGCCCGGGCGTTGCGCCGCTGGGCCCCGGCGCGGCTTCGGGTGAGAGTCCGGGCCTGGGCCACGGAACCGTCGAGGGGGCGGGGACGACGCTGGGGGCCGGGCCCTGGGGCCTGTGGGGCTCCGGGGACCGGCCCGAGTAGTGCCTCTGGGAGGTATCCTCGGGGGACCGGGCTTCTGGCTTTGGGCGGTGGCCTGCGCTGAGTGGAAGGGAGGCGGGGGAGGTGACTGCGAAGGTGGGGGAAGGGAGGCGGAAGGGAGCGAGGGGGGAGGGGTGGGCGGAGGCGAGCGTGTAGGGGAGGGGGTAGCGGGAACGCTGCGTTCTGTGGGGTGGGGTCGGGAAAGAGGAATAAAAGAAAGAGAGCGCAGGCCTGGAGGAGGGGAAAGGAAGGCGAGAAAGAAAGGAGTGGAATTTAAGGAAGAAGATGGCCAGGGGAACTCGTGGGAACTAACTTGGAAGTATCCCAAAATTGGAAACTGATCCCCTTAAATGGCCAGTTCGGTGTCGTAAAAAGAGCTCTGGTTCAAATCTCCACGTTGCTATTTGGGAACGTGTTGGTTTAAAAAGTTGGGAAGGTCCTGCGAGGTCTAGTCCGAGCCCCTACTTTTTTTTTTTTTTTTTTTTTTTTCCCCTCTCACGGATGAGCAAACTGAGGTTCAGACAGGTGAAGTGAATTCTTGAAGGTTCCTGAAGTTAGGGAGTAGCAAAACTGAGATTTTAATCCGCGGCCTCCGATTCCCAATTCAGCGACGCTTCCACTCTCACGTTCCTATTTGACCTTGAACAAATCACTTGTCCAGTCTTTGCCAGAAATGGTAGTGATCTCAGTTTCTTTCCGGCTCTAAATCCCTGAAATCCTAAAAGCTCTCTAAACTATGAAGTCTGAGCATTAGAGACGGAGTCTCCCTTTGGAGTGTGTGGAAAGTGGAGGGGCTGAGGTGATAGATGGTGGTTGTAAAGTCAAGCATGGGCATAGGGATGGTACTGGTTGTAGCCCCTTGGGCCATTGAAGGGTGGTGGGTGGAGGTGAGATTTCCACAGGAAAATGACTCCTGAGTTTTTAAAGCTTAAGAATTCTTTATGATTTCTTATATAATAGCTGCTTTACGTTTTACAAAAAGCTTTATATACAGTACCTTATTGAAATGCCCAGGTGAGGAAAGTGGCACGATTATTATTATCCCCATTTTATTGATTGATTCACAGTTGAAAGCGGCTTGCCCAAGGTTAAATAAATAGGTGGTGAATGGCAAAGCAGGAATTTGGATGCAGGTCTTTTGATTCTTTAAAAAAAGCAGTTATCTTTTTGCTGTAAAATGTTGGCTCTTTTCAAGATACATATAAAATTAGAAAACAACACGAGATAGGAAATAAACACTCAATTATGAAATACAGAGTATAAGTGCCAACCTTTTTCTTTTTTTTGGCAAGGTAATTAAGGTTATTTGACTTGCTTAAGGTCACACAAAATGCTAAGTGTCTGAGGACATTTTTGAACTCAGGTCCTCTATCTACTGTGCCATCTAGCTGCCCCTAGTACTAACCATTTTCTGAGAAAAAAGGACAAGATTTGAGTCATAAGTTCTACTACTGGAATTGAATTTTGCCCTCTTTCCATTGCAATTTGATCTCTTCTTGCAGCAGACTGATGGCATGCTGACTCCCAGACTCTGAGACACTGTTGCTTCTATAGAGATGTCACACCGAGGTGGTGAACGAGACTTCCAGACTTCAGCCCGGCGCATGGGCACCTCTCTGCTTTTCCAGCTGTCAGTTCATGAACGGGAGCTGGACCTGGTGTTTTTGGATCATAGCTATGCCAAGCCATGGAGTGCTCACCCAGATGCCAGCAGTGCCCGCCCAACCCGCATGCTCTTTGTCACCCCCAGGCGTCACCAGGATAGTACCATGTGAGTTTGTGGTCTTCCTCAATTAGGGTGCTGAGAATGCCTTAACAACAGGAACCATGGTTGTTGGAAGGCGTTCTAGGTTTTCTAGAGGAGGTTGGCTTGCAGGATTCAGGGATTTGAGATAATTCTGTAATGTCTAGCATATCAGATTAAGATGTAGGTGTCTAACATATGACAAAATGGGCCTGGCTAATTCAGCCTGCCTGAGATTTTTATACTTAGAATTCTGTTGTTTTAAAAAAAAAAAAAGTTTTATTGATGCCTTTTGTTTTTATATTACAGTTATTGCTAGATATACCCCCACCTCCATTGAACCTCACTTGTAATAAAGAAAATTAGTTAAGCAAAAAACAATCAACACAGCGTCTCACATCTGATATTCTGCACCTGTAGTCCCCAACTCTCTATTAAAAGGAGGGAACATCATCTGTGTTTTCTGAAACCAAGATTGGTCATTGCAGTTTCTCAACATTTGGCTTCCTTTTAGTGTTCTTTTTGTTTACATTGTAGTTGTATATATTATTTTCCTGGTTCTACTTATTTTACTCTGCATCAGTTCAAAGACATCTTACCATCTTTCTCCTTTTCATTGTTTCTGGTGCCAATAATAATCCATTATATCCAAATACCATAATTCATTCAGCCTTTTCTCAATTAGTGAGCACTCATTGTGTTCCTCTTTTTTTTTTTTTTTTTTTTGTTTGTTTTTTGCTGCTACAAAAAGCACACTAAGAATATTTTGGTATATATAACTGTTTAAAGTTTTTAAGCAAAAAAAAAAAAAAAAATTAAATGAATTACCTACCCATGAAAACTGATAAGAGTTCTGGATTTGGAATCAAAAAACCTGACTTAACTCCTTACTCTGTCACTTAATACCTATTTGATGTTGGACAAGTTACTTAGCTTCTCTGGGCCTCAGCTATCACACATTAAATGTTGAACTAGTTGATCTCTTAACCTCTAAATCTTTGATTCTAGTAGCTCCTTAGAATTTACCCAGTGAAATTTCTGGTTATATGACTAGTCTTTTTCATGAAATTTCTGAAAATCTTTTGAATCACTACCAGACAGGTTAAACCTGGATTCAGGATTCAGATATTTCACAACTGAATATATGTCATAGTTTTCAAGACTATTTCAGCCTATTAAATACAGTTTTCTCAATTAATGACTACAACTTGAATTGTAACTGAATTTTAATAGGATTGAGTGGATGAAATTGCTTTTAAACTTCAATATAAGTAGTATTTCAGCTAACTACTCAAAATCATTATGAGGAATTAAAATGGTTAATTTTTAACCACTTAAATGGTTAATTTGATTATAATTATAATCCACCATTGCTAATAGTATAAGATGCACATATACTAAGCCTATTCTAAGTATTGGAAAGACTTGGATTCCCTTGGCCTTAGTGTAAAACTTATATCTGAATTATCTTCATAAAATAGATATGTTTCTGTCAGGACCTATATTTATGTAAAACATAGTGTGGAAAACATTGATATTAGATTTTGGGCTTGGGGGAAAATGTTTGAAAGGAGAGTAAAATCATTAGATAGTTTGAAAAAAAGGGTTAGAGTTAGAATGATATAGAGAAACAGAATAGGAAGAGAAAATAATTAGTTGAGTAATAATTAGTGGTGTGTCTGCCGCAGGTCCAATATCTGGTGATGGGCTTTGTATGTTCAAGAAATCAATTTCATCAATTCCTCCAAGGGAGATAAGGTTCTGGGGGTTTCAACAAAGTACTGTTTAAGGCATCAGAATGTAATCTACAATTTGCTGTGATGGCTATATTCTTTCTGGAGTTTGCATAATCCAGAGACAACTCTTATGTTCACTTCCTCCTCCTCTTCTACTTTTTTTCTTCTCCACCCCCCAACTTCTCCATTTATCAAGGTACTTGGGGAAAACCCCAAGGAATCAGAGCAAAAGGAATTGAATAATCTTAAAGGTTGTAGAGCCATAATTACCCCTCATTTACCGTAGAATACACGAAATTTACAATTTTTGTAACCAGAATACTCATGTTTCCAGATGTATTGTCTTTTTTTCTTATCCAGTGGTGGATATACTTTACAGATTCTTACCAATTGACTTTGCTTTTCTAGAATCCTGAATATTACCACTCTTCTAACACTATTACTTTTGGCATATTATAATTTTTAGATCACAGCTGATTTTGCTTTACTTATATTTTAGTTGTCAGTGGAATTTTGAGATGGAGCAATGTGCTGGGCTGAGCCTAACTCAGTCTAATCTTTTGATAATTTAGGCCTCTTCATTAGTTAACAATAGTAGATTTGCTTAGCCATAGCAGGAAAAGGATGTTCAAGCTAAGCACTGAGAATACCTTCTGTTGATTCAGCTGAGGAAAAAGTCCCTCTCTGCTCTCCAGCCAAGCATCTGAGAACTCCTCCAATTTTTTATGACTGCTTTTTACTCAAACACTGAAAAAAGATATCGGAAATCTGAATTCTTAAATCTCTGAAACAGAATCTCAAGGAATATTTTAATACTTTCTAGTAAAAACTAGTCTTAACTTGCTTGGGGGACAGGGAGAGTGTACCACAAGGAGTTTCCTGAGATTAAGAGAACTCTTAAATATTTATCTACCATTCATATCCCTGAAAGGGAGGGAGTATTTACCATTCATTTAAAAACTGGAAATTAAAATATTCATATTTACATTTGAATAACATTTGTCATATTTCTAATTGTTTTGTTTTGAACAGCATTAAGATTTGTCTGTTGTCCTTATACATATATCTTCAAGGCAGTAGAATGTGCTGAAAATCTCCTGGATGGGAAATTTTATGTGGAAAATATACAGTTGGGTAATTGAGAACTGACTGTATAAAAAAAGATTTATAAACAACTGAGCAAACATTAAGTTCATGCATACATTGAGCAAAATAGCTGTGGTCTAAATATCCTTCGTTTATTTGTAGTGAGGCAGACATCCCTATCGATGTGGAGACTGTTACGTCTACCCCAGTGCCACTCTATGACAACCAGAAGGCACGAAGTGTGATGAATGAGTGTGAACGCCATGTCATCTTTGCCCGGACTGATGCAGATGCTCCACCCCCACCTGAGGACTGGGAAGAGCATGTTAACAGGTGGGCTGCCTCAGGAACATTGAATCCGATGGGATAATGGGCCCAGGTTCTGAAAAAATATTCATTTTTATTATTATTATCTCATTCTTGTATTCTAAAACACAAATTCAAGTTGAATTAGGCAGACACTGTCTTAGGGATATGATATGGCAGAAAACACTTGGAATCACAAGATTTGGGTGTGGTTCTAAGTCAGGCAAGACATTTAGTTTTTCTGAGCCTTACTTTTCTCTTCTGTCAAAATGGAAGTAGAGTTTACCTCACAAGATTTGAGGATCAAATGGGATAATGTATGTAAAGTTCTAATCCTCAGTTGCTTCATCTATAAAATGGGGATCAAATTTCTACTTACCTCACTGAGTTATGAGAGTCAAATGAGATAAAATGTATGTTAAATATTCTGCAAATGATAAAGCATTTTGTAAACTGCTACTAAGATAAATACACCAATTCAGATAAATATTTAGAAGACATACAGATTATAGAATAGCAAAACATTAAATTTGTATATAAATAAGTAAGATTAAGAATTTACATCATTTAGAAATCTAGGTGATAAAACAAATGAAGGGATTCCTATCTTCATACAATGTAGGTCTTCATTAAGATTGGGAAATGTATCGGCCTCTAGAATACTTTATAGGAAAGCAATTTGTAAACTTTCAGATTCTCATAGTTGGAAGGGACCTTATAGATCATCTAGTCGAACCATAAATGAACTAGAGTATCTTTTACAGCATAATCTTACTAGTGTTCATCTACTTCTTGCTTGAAAACTTCCAATGAAGGGGAATTATTCTTTCTTTCAAGGTTTCTAGGCTCAACTGCAAATTCCTCTGTTTGGCATTTAAATGATCTGGCTTGAATTTCTCTTTCCAAACTTATTATATGTGACTTTCGTTTGTGAATTCTATGTTCCAATCAAATCGGTCCACTTATGTATTGCATTCTGTTTCCTGCCTCTGTGATTTTAGGCTGTTTGTTCCCCATGCTTAGAATGTCCTTTCTCATTTTCCCCTTATATAATCCATAGCTTCTTACAAAGTCCAGCTCAAATAGTATCCTAAATAAGGCCCTTTTTCATACCTCTAGTAACTAGTATCTCTCCTTTGAAATTTAGTGTTTAATTAGTTTAATAACTAAGGATTACATGTATATTTTTATATATGTGTATCTTCATTCTATATGTTCATGTAAGAATTTTAAAGTACATTTTAATACATGTATACACATATACAATATGTATACATACATATACACATGCTTATATACACACATAAATATACATGCAAAAATGTATATATACATATTTTTTCCCTCAATAGATTAGAAACTTCTTGAGGCATTGGTTTGTTTTTGTCTTAACACAGTGCCTAGCATGGCATAGAAACTTAGTAAATATTTGTTGAATGAATATTTATTAATGATAGTCTTTTTCTTCTGCAAACTAAACATTCTCAGTTCTTTCATCTGATTCTCATATGGTATGGACTCAGGGCACTTTCCAATGTTTTGGATGCTTACCAGTTTATCAAAATTTTTCCTAAATGTGGTGCCCCAAATTTCCATATATGGTCTGATCAAGTTAGAATACAGTGATACTAATGCCTTCTTGATCCTGTTCATTATGCCTTTCAGTGAAGCCTAATGTTATATTAGATTACATAGAATTGCCATGTCACATTTGGACTCATGTTGTGCTTGTAGTGTACTAAAAACATACAAATCTTTTTTAGTAAACTGTTGGATAGTGATCTCTCCCCCATCTTATTCTTATAAAGTTAACTTTTTGAACACTAATGTCAGCCTTGTATTAAAATTACTTGAATGTCAGTTCATGTCTTATTTCATGGTAGATTTTTTCCTACATATTAACTTGCTATTCTTTCTTCCCTGAGCAGTGGTTGTACTTGATTTTAAACTTCTATTTTACTTTGTGCATTTAAAAAATGCTTCACTGGACCAATTTTTTTTGGTCACTATTGCCGCTTCCTATTATCCCTTTTCCATTAAATAAAGATATTGGGGAAGAAGGAGACTCAAATACTTAGAAGTGTTTCTTCTAAAGAAGAATAATAAATAATAAATAAGGGATCATGCAGAACAAATCCCATATTCTAAGATGTATGTCTCATTTTGCACCTTAAAGTTCATCCCATCTCAATCAGGAAGTAGGTATTCTTCATTATAGGTCCTGGGCAAACTTGATTGGGCATTGCATCAATTAGAGTTCTTAAATTTTTAAAAGTTGTTTGTCTTTGTGTTGTTATGTAAATTGTTCTCCTGATTGTGCTTCTCTGCACCTCATATAAATTTGAATTTCTTTGAAATCATTGCCTTCATCACTTCTTATAACATAGTAGGATTTCATTACATTCATATACTATAATTTGTTCAGCCATTCTTCAAGTTGATGAGCCTGTTTGTCCCCCTCCACACCCAATTTCAAATTGCCTCTACAAAAATTAACTGTTATAAATATTCTTGTACATATGGATCTTTTTCCTCTTTATTTGATGTTTTTGGAGAATAGGCCTAGTAGTGGTGTCACTGGGTTTAGTGACTTTTTTTTAGTGATACAGTTTAATGACTTTTTGGTCATAGTTCCAAAATGCTAACCAGAATAGCTAGATCAATTTACAGCTTTATTGTACTTAGCGTTCCAGTAGATATGAGCATTTGTGAACAAGCTATCTTGTCATAGAATATCTCAGTTCTTCAATACAATGTTGACACACTATAGCAGGCTGCTAATTTGTTCCTTCTATATATGAGGAAGATTTCATTTTACAAGGAAGATTCTTATATGATTATCGATCTTCAAACACTTTCTTGTTCTTGAGCTAAAATTTCTTAGTGTTTCTATTTGATGAAATCATTCAATTCCATATATTTGGAGATTATTCAGGGGTAATGTATATTGACCAGGATTATTAATAAAATAGCCTCAGTGGCATTTCATTGTTAGAAGTGGATCAAAATATAATTATTATAGCATTAAACTACATGTAAGAAGGCAGGGAATAAGCATTTATTGTCTTTAATGTGTCAGGCACTTTCTTACTTAAGAACTTTCCAGTTATTCTGTTTAATTTTCATAGCAATTCTCTGAGGTAGGTGTTGATTTTACAGTTGTGGAAACTGAAGTAGATAGTGTTTGAATGATGACTGCAGAGTGTTACATATATAGTAAATATCTGAAGTTGAAGTTGCATTTGAGCCTCTAGAACTAGTGTTCCATCCACTTAGCACCTAGTTGCTTTTAATTATAATTCATCTTATAGCTAAAGAAGAATACAGAAACTATAGAAACATCCGAAAAGCAAGAAAAATTAATAATCACTTGATACTTTATAGGTTTACTAGTTCTGTATTTACTTGAATATGTCATAGTAACAAAATCAGAATATATGCTGAACATGTTTTGCTAAGATTTCATATACCTCATTTTAATTTTGAAATACCTTAAGAATTGGGTGTATGTGTCAGAAGGATATGTTCTAAGCTATGGGTGTACCTGGATATTTATAAGGTTGAATAAATTAGAAAATATTTCATATTGAGAGGTTGAATCCTTAAGGTTACTCTCCATCACCCCCAGGAGGCTTATAATTGTTAATGTTCAAAAATAGGTGCTTTAAAATTTTCTAAGGAAGAGAGAATTATGATCATGACAGTGTCTTTGTCTCTGGATTTTAATTCTTTTAGGTATTTTCACATAAAATAGACTCTGCACGATAGGATACCAAAGGATGCACTAATTTAAGGCTTCTCCAAGACTGAGTGTGGGAATTGGCATAGGGCAGAGGTCAGCATAAACAGTCAATTCTACCTCCTCCCTTTCCCCCTACACCCCCATGAATGGCTCATTTGGGCTTACTCAAAGCTTGAGGTAGGAACCTAGTATTGCTGTCTGGTCTGAGAATTCAAGAAGAGACATTATATTCTTGTTTAAAATTGAACTGGTGGGAAACATTTGGGAAGGGAGCCAGTTCAGTTCACCACAGTCACCATCAGCAAAGCCCAGTGGGGCTTATCTGCACTATAAACTTATATTTAAAATTTCTTTAATTACATCTCTCAAGCACTGTTTATCTTGATCCTTGGGTTAGATCATATTTTTCTTGTCCCATTTTAATTTTTCAGACCTCCCATAGAGCTGACATAAAACATTGAATAGTTATTTTAGTTCTTGGAACCTGTTTGGCATGTATTCAGTAACATCCTTAAAATCTTTTCTTGGTTTTTGATATATCAGCATTGTGGCTTTTAATGTGATCTCAGCTGTCATCAGAGTATGATAGTAATTTCTAGGTAGTTGAATTTTTTTTTCTCTTTTCCAATGTCTGCATCATTTCTATCCCTTTCCAATTTGGGTTTCAGAATAAATATAGTAAAAAAAAAAAAAAAGCAAATAAGGAAAACCTCTTATCATAAAATAAATAGTAATAGTTGAAAATAATATTTTGTAGCATCTTAAAAAACAAATCAGATTCTAGATCTTGGTCTTTGAAAGAAAGTCTGTACCAAACTCAGAAATGTGAAGTGGTGTATCTATAACCTTAATCAGAAGACCTGTGTAGAAGTCTTGCCTCTGATGCACATTAGCTTATTGGCCATGTGACTGAACAGATTACTTTACTTCTCAATATCCCAAGCAATTCAGTATATGAAGTTACTGATTAATCACTAAAACAATGAACATCATCAACTCCTTTATGTCATAACTAGGCTTCATAATTTCCAGGTTTTAGCAAATCCCTATTGAAAATCAATTTCATGTTTGTCTATTTTGATAAAAATCTTAAATGAGTAGTCATCAAAAGGTTAAAAAAAATCACAAATAGTGGTAAAAATAATAAAGTGTACTTGAATACAAAATAAAAAAAGAAAATGGCATTCCAGAGTAACTGAACCAGTTCACAGATCTGTCAATAGTGTAAGAGTGTGCTTCTCCCTCATCTCCTTCAACAATTGACACTTTTCTCTTTTGTTATCTTTGCCCACCTGGTTACTATAAATGGAACTGGAGTTTTTTAAATTTGAATTTCCCTTATTTGTAATTTGGATCATTTTTTTCATATGGTAGTTTTTCTTTCTTTAAGAACTACTTGCTTATATCCTTTGATCATTTATTTCTTGGATAATGGCTCCTGTTCTTATTTTTTAAATTAGTTCCTATAGTTCTAGTATGGTAGTGGAAAAAATGTTGGTCTTGGAGCCAAAAGACCTGAGTTAGACTCTTGCCTCAGTTTCCCCATCTATAAAATTGGGAGATAATAATGATACCTAGATCACCTACTTACAAGGATTTAAAATAATAGCAATCTATAGGACAGGAATTTTGTGAAGATTAATAAATAAGATATTAAGCAATTAACACAGTTTAGTATGTAGTAGGAACTTAATCAATGCTTATTTCTTTTCATTCCATACACTCAAGAAGCTTAAATTTTATTGTGGGAAACAGCATATATAAATGTAGATAGATGTAGGCATGTACTTATAGTAATAAACTTAAATGACTAAGCTTGAAGAGTTTATGACTTTTCTCTTAATTTATGTTGTGGTAGGTAATGAGAGACTGGTGAAGTGAAAAGACTACTGTTACAGTCATAATCAGACAAACAGAAGTTCAACTCTTGACCATAGCTATTTAACTTTGGGTGAATCACTTAATCTCTGTCTTGTTTTTTTTTTTTTTTTACCATAAAAAGGATTGTAATCTCTTCATTTTATACCTCACTGGGCTATTAATAAAGAAGGGGCTTTAGGCAAATCTTAAAAAATAACTTATATATTTAAATTATAATTACTGTTATTATTCATTTACTTGTGCTGAGATTTCCTGTGGACTGAGTCAACTCAGGTTTATTGTCTTCCAACTGGCCCTCATTCTATTCTCTTGTTTCTTCTCAGCTCATCTTCTTAAATCATCCTTTTATTTTCTGTTATCTTTAATCTTTTTTCAACTTCAAGTTTAACTGTTGGCTTTTTTTTTTTTTTTATTGCTGCCAATGAACATACCCAGATCTCTCCCTTCAATTAAAAAAAACAAACCCTTAAAATGACATTTTATATCTCTTCTGCCTTTCATAGAAAAAAAAAAAAAACTTTCTACTTTCATTGCTTTTTGATTCTTCCTTTTTACTTTTTAGCCCTTTTAAACCTGGCTTCTGACCTCACCACTTCACTAAAACTACTTTTTCTAATCTCGTTTGCAAAATATAATGGCCTGTTTTCAGTTCTCATCCTTTCATATTTCTTGAATACTCTGTGGTATTTGACACTATTGACTACCTTCTCTTCATGGATGCTCTCTACCCACTAGGTTTTTATGACATTTCTCTCTGAGTTCTTGTTATATGAATCCTCTGTTATTATTGTTTTTTTTAATTGAATTATCATGTGTGTCTTTCACCCCTCCATCCCAATTATACATTTGTGTCCTGAGGCTTTGTCTTGGGCATTTTTCTCTCATATTCTCTTTCTTGATTGCTTCAGTTCCTGTAGATTCAGTTTTCATTTCTAGGGAGATAACTTCCAAAGTTACATGTCTCATATTTTCTGAGATTCATTTTCACAGCTACCAGCTGAATGGCTCGATTTGGATAACCCTGGGGGTTACAAACTCAACAAATCCAAAACCAGATCTTCTCTTTCTCTCTAAAGCAGCTAAACATATTCTTCCTCCTAACCTTCTTGTTCTCAAGAGCACCGCTATCCTTCTGATTTTTCAGCTCAAGGTCAGAATCATCCTCTATTCTCTCTCTTCAACCTCAGTCCCCATCTAATTGTTGCCTAGCCTTACTTATTTTTCTCTATAACATCTCTTGAATCCATCCCCTTCTTTCTACTTAACTTGATTACTATTTTGGTTCAGGCCCTTTATTCATTTGCTATTTCAGTTATCTCCCAATAGTTTTTTCTGTCTCAAGTCTTTTCCTTCAAAGATGTTCTCCACTCAGCTGCCAAATCAATATTTCTAAAAACACAAGACTGATTTTGTTACTCTTTCAGCTCCCTATTGTTGTGACTTACTCTCTTACCCAGTCTAAAAAAAGTTATCAAATAATTCCCAGACAATCCTAATTGCATAGAGTGATTGTGAGGAAGGAACTCTTTATCAACCCCCATCTGCTGTCCCCCAACCTCTAGGTATCTTTAAATAGCCTTTGAGATATTGATTAGCATATCTTTAGATGGGTCTAGGACTTGGTCTTCAGGTGCATTTCATCTGACGCCTTGGCCCTTCCTTCTGAGTTCCTTCCTTTACTTCTCTGGTCTCTCTGAGAAAAACCCCCAAAGCTGTATTTTCTTTATAAAAGATCTGCTTATAAAGCTAAGTTCTTTTCAGGACTAAGACCACTATGAAGTACTCTCTTTCTCTTCTTTGTAGTGCCTTCCCTTTATGGTCCCTTTTTCCTTACTTTAGCTAACTCTGGTCAGTCTAACTTGCCAATCAATAACTTTCATGGAGTATTTCCTTTCTCCTGGTTAATTGTGAGTTCCCCTGAGGAATTTTCCTTTTTCCTTGCTAACTATATGCTCTCCCAATTTTATTACACATTTGCCATTTCTGGTATTTGTTTTATCTCTTATTTTTGTCATTAACCTATTCTCCTAAATAAATCTACCTTTTTCCAAAAAGAATGGCCATCGTGAATTTGTCACATGTTTATTTTGAACTAGGAATTGCTACCTTGACTCCATCACCATTACATCTAGAATAAGATACAAACTTTTCTCTTTAGCATTTAAAGCTCACCACAGTCTGCCTTCCATCTGTCTTTCCAGACATATCTTATATTATTATCCTTTGGCTGAAATACATTATATTTATATACATTTCATCTTCTGCTGTTGTCCCTTTGCATAGACATACATCCAGCATCTTCCTATTCACCTTCACCATTTGAAATCCCTATCTTCCTTCAGGGATCAACTTCACTTATCCTGTGATAATCTTTTCTTGATCCCTTTGTTAGCTTATTCTCCTTTCTCTTCAAATTATGAATATATTTAGATTTTTTATTTTATATTTCCTCAATAGATTGTAAGTTTCTTGAAAGTAGGGACTATTTTGTTTTGTATTTATATCTCCAGTGTCCAATGTAGTATCTTATACATAGCAGGTGCTAAATAAGTGTTTGTTGAATTATATGCCATTTCTAATTATATAGTCTTATAGTAGAAATGGGTCATTAGGTTATCAGGTCATTTTTAAAGGGTGTAGAGAGATGATAGATATTTTACTTTATCTTTGCAATTTCTTCTTCAGGACTGGTTGGACAATTGCTCAGAACAAACTTTTTAACAAGATTCTCAAAGCCTTGCAATCTGACCGGCTGGCCCGGCTAGCCAATGAAGGGGTAAGTTTGAAAGATTGGTAAGCCAGTGAAGGGGTCGAGCCCTGTATATTTTAATGTCTTTCAAATACTGTTGACAATAGCTAAGGTGAAATTTTAAAAAAGCTTGGTCCTCAAAACTTGCTGAGCATATGATATTCCCATCCATACTGTATAGCCCACGCTTTTAAGATCAGTTACTAAAATGTGATGGTTCCCTTTATCGCTTCATAACTCTTAACACACATTGTTGTTTTATAGGCTTGCAATGAGCCTGTGCTGCGACGAATTGCTGTGGATAAGTGTGCAAGGAGAGTTCGGCAGGCACTGGCGAGTGTGAGTTGGGACATTAAACTTGTCCAGTGGTTGCATACAACATTGGTGGAAACCCTGAGCCTACCCATGTTAGCAGCATACCTTGATGCTTTACAGACATTGAAAGGGAAGGTAAGGATACTGATTTGGTTTGCTTCACTGTGAAGCAGAGATCACTAGTCTGATTTAAAGAGTTCACTAAAGAGTTAGGAATGGTCTCTATCCAGTTGTGCTATTTGAATGGTCATAGAATATCAGGTAAATGAAAAAAGGAAGAATTTATGTCCAGAGTAAGAAAGAAGTTGGGTAAAAAAAAAGTTTTCCCTTTATATGTTCTTCTCCTTATTTCCTTCTCTCTTCAGTGTTTTTTAATCATTTCTGCCTCTAGGATAAAGTGTAGGTGTTTGAAAAATGTCATGTGTTTTTCAGCTTTTAAAAACTGAAACTGGAGGAAGGTGAATGTGATGAAAATTACATTATTTCAGAAGAGATAAAATATTTATCAGAGAGAAATTCCAGGCAGGAAGATACTATTAAATAAGGCTTTCTGACCTTAGGCTACAATATTTAAGTATTAAAAAAAAAGATACAGTAATATTTTGCATTATCAAAGAATGTGCTAGTCTTTATGAGTTTCCATTTAACTGATCTTCCCCTTTAAGGATTCCCCTCTTGGGAAAAAAAAAAGGCAATTTTCTAAAATGTTCCATACTTCCTTGGATATATCCTTATAGATAATAAAAAAAAAAATTCAGTTTTAAAAAGTTATTTTTCAAAGATAAGGTAATTTTAGGACTTAATTTATTTAAAATAAGTTGATGCCTTTTGTCATTTCCAGATATAGCCTCACCCATTGAGACTTCCCTTATAACAAAGAAAATTAAGACAAGGAGAATGAATCAGATGTTTGTAACAGTCCTCTACCTCTACCCAAAAGGAGGGAGATGAATTTATCTATAGCTCTATATCAAAATTACTCTGCTGCCTTTTAAACATAGTTTACTGATTTTTTCCCGATGCTTTCTTTTTTTTAAATTGTAAACTTAATCTCCAAAAAAATTTTTCACATACATTGTAGAACATAGAGGATTCCATATGAAACTGCATCTGCATTTCATGTTATTTGCATTCTTTGAAAAGTAAATAATAAATTCTACTCAGTAGCTTCTTGATGCATGTTATATTTATTTAACAAACTCCAAATACTAGATGTGGGGATTATGCTAGGCTTCAGGGATTCAGAAATAAGATAGCCTTTGCCTTCAGGCAGTTTATAATCTTACAGAGGGAGACATTAGATAGCTTCAATGACAGACAGTTTCTTATAAGTAGTACAAGTATATGGTGCCAAAGGAATTGGAAGAGCTTGAAAACTTCTTAATATGGTGATCAAGGCAGACCTCATAAGAAAAGGGTAGCATTTGAATTGGGCTTAAAAGGATAAGTAGCATTTCGAGATGTAGAGATAGTGGGTTGTGTGGGGCCAAAGGACATTCTAGGTAGGGAGAATGATGTGAATAAAGGTCAAGCACTGGAAAATTGAAGGGCTCATGGAGACAATATAGATACCACTTTGGCTATGACACTAGGTTTATATAGGGAAAAAACCTGAAAGGATCATGGAAGACCTTGAATGGCCTTGATGTAGGTATCAATGATGAATCTCAGATACTTTGTGTACTGTAGTATTAGGAGGCTGTCGAGAATTGGAAACTTTTTTGTTCCTTCATTAGTTGGTGCCAGACTATAGGAAGGCTTTTTTGATTTTTACATGCCTTTTGTATTTTTTCCTATTTTTTTTCACTATTAGGCTGTCAGCTTTCAGCTTAGTTTTTGTGTTACCATACTTATTTTGGGCAAACACTTGTCTTTTGACTATGTGAACTAACAGACTATAAGGAAATATTGAGAAGCAGCATAGAGTAGTGAAGAGTTCTGAATTTGGAGTTAGGAAGACTTGGGTTCAGATGCTATATTGGCATTTACTTTCTTTGGGACCATGATAAGGTCATTTAACCTTTCTGACTCTCAGTTTCATCATTAGTGGTCTGCTACCATCTCCCTCGTAGGGTGGTTGTGAGAGTCATAGATTGAAAACCACATTCTTAGTTGAATAAGAATGAGGAATGAGGAAACAGAAGCTCAATCAGCAGGTTTTTAAAGTCCTACTATATATCCTCAACATAGGTGCTGGGGATATAAAGACAATGATAAAGCAGTTCCTATTCACAAAGAACTAATTCTAACGGGAGACAACAAGAACATATATAAGTTTATTCATATTAAATGTAAAGAGAATACATATAAACAAATAGAAAATAATTAAATACTTAGTTTGAGAAGGTGGATACTAGCAGTTGAAGTGGTCAAGAAAGGCTTGAAGATGGTACCTGAAGGAAGATAGGAATTTTGTGAATTGAAAGTGGAGAGGGATTTCTATCCAGCCCTAAAAAGACTGCCAATGCAAAAGCCCAGACATGAGTGAGCAAGTGTGTTAGTGAGGAGCCAAGAGAAGGTCAGTTTGGCTGTTTCAAAGCATGTGGGAAGGGTGATTATATACAGCAAGACTAGAAAAAGAATGCCAGATTATGAAACTAAACAGATGAGTTTATATTGATTTTGGAGATGATGGGGAGCTACTGATTGAGTCAGGGAGCAGTATGGTCAGATCTGTACTTAAGGAAAATAATTTTGTAGGATATACAAGGCTTAAAAAAGCTGAGTTAGGAAAAACAGAAGGCTGTTGCAATATTCTAGGCAAGAAGTGAGAAATCACATGAGAATATATATAAAGCATTTGACAAGCTTTAAAGCTCTATATCAGTGTCATTTACTATTACAAACTGTAATTTCAGTTTTGTCTCACTCGTCGTGACCCCATTTGGAGTTTTCATGGCCAAGATAAAGAAGTGGTTTGCTATTTCTTTCTCAGTTTATTTTACAAATGAGGCAACTAAGGCAAATAGGATTAAGTCATTTGCCCAGGGTCATACAGTTTAGTAAGTGTCTTGAGTTTGGATTTGAACTTAGATTTTTCTGACTCCAGGCCTGGTGCTTTATCTGCTGTGCCACCTAGTTGCCCTCTTTATTTTTGATAGGCAGTTTGTATATTAAAATACTTGAAATAATGCATTAAAATATTAGGAGGTTTCTTCTGGTGTCTTGGTTTTTTTTAGTATAATATATTCTTCATCAATTAGGGAGCAAAATTAGTACAATGAAAAAATCTCATGGTAAAAACTATGTATACAGTTGTATAGAAATAAAATATTTCTAAAACAATATATACATAGAAATATATTTATCTCATGTTTTTAAGAGTTATATTACACAGAACTTTTCTCACAATCTTGTGAAGCAAACATTAGTGTGTGTAGATATTTTTATAGGATCATAGATTTAGGCTTCTAATAAGATCTTAGAAGCCATTAAAATTTAGGGTTCTTCATTCCCTCCTTTTACAGAGAAACTGAAGCACAGAAATTAAATGACTTGCTTGGAGTCATACATTTAACAAGTGACCGAAGCATGATTTGAACCCCTCATTTTCCTGTTTCTGGGTCTATTACCTTTTCCATTCCACCTTTGTGCCACTTATTTTATATGAAGAATTCTAATTAAATAAAGACTTTCTGACTTATTTGTAGTCACATGGCTAGAAGATGGTAATACCAGCCGCTAGAACTCTTTGAACTTGAAAATCCAGTGCTTGTTATGCCTTCACAATGCTCCTTTTCATTTAAACTCGTTGGAATTGATTTTTATACATCAGAGCTTCTAGTCAGTTATTTCCAGTTTCATTTCCTTTGGTTTCTGCTGCCAGCCCAGTTAAAGTAATAGGTCACTGAGGACATGAAGATCTGTCTTATTTTTAAGAAGGCCTGATGGCTAAACTCTGACTGGCCTGTACTCATCCTAAGTGGCATTACTCCTTTGATCTTGTTGAATTAATCTTTTATGGGTACACTGTTTTTGATCATTTTCCTTGAGTTTTTCTTCCTTTACCTTAACCTTGTGTCAAATCATTCTCTTTTCTGTTTTCCAGTTTCTTTAGTATTTTTAAAATCTTAGTTTTCTAAAAGTTGCTTAACTTTAAAAATGTCCTATAACAATTTTCAGATGAAGAAATTAAAACCATTTTTAGTCATATGAAATGGTACTCTAAATTACTACTGATCAAAGGAATGCAAATTAAGACAACTCTGAGATACCACTACATACCCCTCAGATTGGCTAAGATGACAGGAAAAGATAATAATAATTGTTGAAAAGGTTGAGGGAAAACTGGGACACTGTTACATTGTTGGTGGAATTGTGGTGGAATTGTGAATGGATCCAGCCACTCTGGAGAGCAGAAGTTATCAAACTGTGCATACCCTTTGATGTAACAGTGTTTCTATTGGGATTACATCCCAAAGAGATCTTAAAGGAGGGAAAGAGACCCACATGCGCAAAAACATTTGTGGCAGCTCTCTTTGTGTGGTGAGAAACTGAAAACTGAGTGGATGCCCATCAGTTGAACAATGGCTGAATAAGTTATGGTATATGAATGTTATGGAATATTATTGTTCTGTAAAAAACAATCATTAGGATGATTTTAGAGAGGCCTGGAGAGACTTACATGAACTGATGCAGTTCACGTTAACAAGATTATACGATGATCAATTCTGATGGATGTGGCTCTTTCTAACAATGAAATGATTCAGACCAGTTCCAATAATCTTGTGATGAAGAGAGCCATATATACCCAGAGAGAGAACTATGCGAACTGAGTGTGGATCACAACATAGCATTTTCACTCTTTCTGTTGTGGTTTGCTTGTGTTTTGTTTTCTTTCTCGGTGTTTTTTTTCTTCTTGATTCGATTTTTCTTGTGCAGCAAGATAGCTGTATAAATATGTATACATATATTGGATTTAGCATATATTTTAATATATTTAACATATATTGGATTACCTGCCATCGAGGGTAGGGGGTGGGGGAAAGAAGGGGAAAATTTGAACACAAGGTTTTGCAAGGGTCAATGTTGAAAAATTACCCATGCATATGTTTTGTAAATAAAAAGCTTTAATTAAAAAAAAAAAAACATAAAAAAGTTAAATTGAATAGCCTTTGGGGGGAAAAATGTCCTATCTATCATGTGAATCATTGACCTTTGGTATGGAAATTATGATAGTCCTCTTTTTCATTACTGCAGATATTAGCATATTTGAAACCTACATTTAAATAGATATAAGACCACCTTTTGAGTTTATGCTAAAATGAGCTACATTTGAAATCATAATATGTATTTGACAGTAGGCTGTTTTACTATAGAAGTAACAGTGTTTTATCAGTATATATACATGCTGTAGCTGGTGGTCTATGTATTTTGTTTTTAAGAGCAGCCTAGATGCAGATGGTATTAGATTAAACTGTCTGAGAAGCTGGGGACTGTTTCAGACAACAAGAGTTCAACTTACTCTCTGCTGGTGAGAGGCTTCCCACTTCCACAATAATAGCATTTTTCTGGTCTTGTCTTTTAGATACCAACCTTGATTGACCGAATGTTGATGTCCTCCACCACAAAGACGGGTGCGGCAGGAGCTGAAGCCTTGTCTCTTCTACTTAAAAGGCCCTGGGATCCTGCTGTAGGAGTGCTTTCTCATAACAAACCAGTAAGCTGGACAAGTAGTTACTTATTTTTAAAGTTTTATTGATGTCTTTTTTTTCTTACACTGAAGTAATTTCCCATTACCTCCCCCTCTCCCCAAACCCCCAAGCCCCCATGGCCATCACTTCTTTCTCAACCCTTTTGTAACAAATAAAATAGAGAAAACTGATGCAGCAATAAAGCACTTATTTTAACTTGTAAGCTTCAGGAATTGTGCCTATTAAATAAGCCTAATGATACCATCAAATAAATTGATAACCAAAAGATTTTTTAAATCATTTTATTAAAAGGGGGAAAATGGAGACCTTGATACTTGAAAGGGCAAATTAATAACTTTCACTTATCTGTGAGTGGGTGGGGTTCTTTCTCCTTAGAGCAAACTTCCTGGATCTCCACTGATTCTCATTGCCTCCTCTGGTCCCTCAAGCTCCATGTTCCCTACCTCTCGAAGACACCGCTTTTGGCAGTCACAACTCTCCTGCTTGGGCAAGGTATGTTCTGGAAATGATGACCTTGCACATAAGATTTTTTTCCCTTGAGGCAATTGAGGTTAAATAAGCTCAGGGTCACTAAGCTAGTAAGTATTAACTGTCTGAGTTCAGATTGAATTTAGGTCCTCCTGACTTAAGGGCTGGTGCTCTATTTACTGCACCACCTAGCTGCCCCTGCACATAAGGTTTTTGAAAAATAAGGCAGAAAAAGGGGGAAGAATAATGAATAGTGCTTTTGATAGATATATTCTAGAAGTTTGTACTTTAATGAGGATATATTTTGGTTTCATGTGGAAAAAGAAATAGTCATAATGAAAGATAGTTGAGATCTGGGTTAGGAGTTAGCGAGTCTTTGAGAGGAATTGAAGAAGCATAAAAATTTGCTGTTGTGTATAGTCTTTATTATAAAGACACCCTCATCTTCTGTAGGTCATCCCAATTGCCACCCATCTCCTAAACAATGGGAGTGGAGTAGGAGTTCTTCAATGTCTTGAGCACATGATTGGGGCTGTTCGAGGCAAAGTACTAGAGGTAAGAATATTCTCTTATCTCTGTACCAAAGCAGGCTTTAAATTGGCTCTGCAATTATCTTACTCTCTTTTCTTTCTTTTTTTTTCTCCTCAAAGATTCATAATCATTTCCCCCACAAACCTATCATCTTAATTGGCTGGAATACCGGAGCCTTGGTGGCATGTCATGTAAGTAATTTTTCATCTTTTTTAAGGATCGTTCTTTAAAGATTTGGGATGATTTACAATCTTGAGGTAGAAATTTAAATGTGTGTTTTGAGATTTGTTTACTCTCCAGCAAAATTTGAATACTGGTTTAGATAGATTTTCCAGATGTGCTGAAAAGTTTTATTCCTCAGGAAGGTAAAATAAATATAATTAGTGAAGTGTATCATTTTTTAATTTGAGCTCAGTGTTTAGGAGTGATGCACCTTTTTTTATATCCTCTAATTCTAGAAGTAGTGTAAAAGAGGGAAGGAAATATTAAAGGAGTGTTCCAAAGAAAGAGGGAGTAATGGGGAGTGGTCATATATTGGATTAGAGATTGAAAGTTTTTCTTATTTGAGATAGAGAACTGTTTTTTGAAGTTGTCCTGATCTCATTTACTAACTGGGGAAGAAGTGAGCAGGCCTATTAAAAAGGGAATTAGAAGATTGTGGAATTTATAGCTTTAATATTCTTCCAGGTTCACTTCAGGGCCAGGTCTTTTAGGGTTATATGACTATTTGCAAAATGATACCCTTTATATTCTTTACTATTTAATCCAACAATAATTTATTAAACACCTACTTTATGAAAGATAATGCCCAGTGATGTCATGAATGGAAGACCTAGAGATCAGAATAATATTGTAGAAGTTAGGATTAATTAATAGATTGGATTACTTAATGAATTTTTGTCTCTTCTTGAAGAGCCCTACACCAACAATTGTATTATTTTCAGGTGTCAGTGATGGAGTATGTCACTGCAGTTGTCTGCCTTGGATTTCCTCTGCTTACAGTGGATGGGCCCAGAGGGGTAAGGATAGGATTGAAATTATGGGCTGTTTATTAGAATGGGAATGGAAAAGTCACTTATCACTACAGTCTCCCTCTTTTGCTCCATTCAACTAAAGGAATTTTCGTATATCTAAGAAATTTTCTAGTCCTACTCCCTTTTCTGTCTAGATTTCCAGTCAGCATTTACTGAATATGTGTTGTTTGGTTAATATCTTTTAAAGATTTTTCTCTTGTCAGGATGTGGATGACCCTCTCCTGGACATGAAGACTCCAGTTCTCTTTGTTATTGGCCAAAACTCCCTACAGTGTCATACTGAGGCCATGGAGGACTTTCGGGAGAAGATCCGTGCTGATAACAGCATGGTGGTAGTTGGAGGAGCTGATGACAATCTCAGGTAGGCACATTTGGGGAGTATTTGCTGCTTCTTGATGGATTGTAAAGAGTTATGCTAGAGTAGTTCAAGTGAAGTGGAAGAAAACATCCTCTAAATATGGGCTCTCTGGGTCTCAGTTTTCTCAGAAGATTGAGCAGCTAGGTGATATGGTGGCTAAAGTTATCATATCTGGAGTCACAAAGACCTATCTGGCTTTAAACACTTCCTAGCTGTGTCACCCTGGGCAAGTCACTTAACCTTGTTTGCCTCAGGTTTCCTTATCTGTAAAATGAGCTGGAGAAGAAAACGGCAAACCACTCCAGTATCTTTGTCAAGAGAAGTCCAAATGGAATCATGACCGAAAAAAAAAAAAAACCTGAACAGTGAGGAGATTGGAGGAGGTGCATTGCTAAAGATTCCTTTTAACTCTCATTCTATGATGACTATATTGGGAGGCAGTATGAAGCTCTGAGTGGACAGAGTACTTGATTAGGAATTAAGAGTCCTGCGATAGAGCTCCCAATTCTTCCACTATCACATTTCATTGTTCCTAGGTCTCGGTTTGCTCCTCTGTTAACTGATGTTGTTGATCTTGATGGTCTCTGAGGTCTTTCAGCTCTGAAATTTTGTGAGTGTGTCTTTTAGAGAGATTGGTCCTATTTTTCCTAACAAATGTTTCTTAATGTGCTCAGAAAATAAATTGACCCAGACATTCATGTCATATGGTAGATTTTTTTTAAGTGAATGATAATCTTCATATAATTTCCTTCTTCCTTTCTCTTAGAATAAGCAAAGCAAAGAAGAAGTCAGAAGGTCTGACTCAGAGCATGGTGGACAGATGTGTCCAGGTAAACATGGTTGTTTTGTTCTTTTCTTTCTGCTTATATCATATTCTGAGGGCTGTTTTATTTTTTTTTCAATCCCAAAATACTAAGTTTTTTTCTATTGGGGCTACTGGGAAATATAAGGCATAGTCTGGGGAAGAAGGAAGAAGAGAAGGAAAAAAAATAGCTTGAAGAGGAAAATAAAAATTCAGGTGGATGAAAGTGGTACAGTAGTGTCAGTTTTAGGTGCCCCTGAAGGGCCCCTCTGTTTAGTTTCAGGAGAATGACTGAGAAGATTTGTTTCACGCTTTGCATGGGAAGGGAAAAGACCTGCTCATCTTAATGTCAAAAGCAGGATGGAGTTGATACTGATTTGAAAATGTTTCTGAGATTGTATCTCAAGGGTGACACTGATTGACACTGATAGGCATTTCCTGTTTGAACCAGGATGAGATTGCAGACTTTCTGACTGGTGTGCTCACTCGTGCTGAGGGCCACAGTGGCTCAGAGCCTCGAGATCAGGATGCTGAGAAGAAGAAGAAACCGCGTGATTCAGCCCGCCGAGACTTAGCTTTTGAACTTCCTGAACGGGGAAGCAGGCCTACCTCTCCTTCTGCTAAGCTTCCTGCTTCACCTTCTGGGTCTGAGGTATTTCAGCTCCAGGATAACATATGCTTGAATCTGGGGACATTGGGAAGGGAGCTTGTTGGGAGAGAGTTAGGAGCTAAGTGTGTGTGATGAAAAGTGGAAAGAACACTGGATTTAGAGTTGGAAGACCTGATTTAAATTATGGCTTTATTACTTAGGATGTTTATTATCTTGGGCAAGTTACCTAAATACTGAAGCCTTAATTTTTTCATTTCTAAAATGAAGGACTTGTATTCTATGACCTCTGGGTTCTTTTTTAGCCTTAATCTTTTTTCTTGAATCTCCTATTGCTTCAGATTTTACATATTCATTAAAAGAAAATTCCTGCTTGTGGTCTAAGGAGTCTCCTGAAATTATGCTTCTCTCTTTATAGTACCAAATACTGTAGCTTGTTCTTGAATTTAATTATTATAGTCCAGATGACATGTTTTTCTTTATCTCTAATCCCATCCAGGATCTGTCAAGTGTGTCTAGCAGCCCCACCTCTAGTCCCAAAACCAAAATGGCTACAATGACTTCTGCTCCTAAGTCTAGCCAAATTGGCACTGCCCAGCTATTGAAGAGACATGTACAACGGACAGAAGCTGTCTTGACCCATAAACAGGCTCAAGGTACAGATTCCAGGCCTAATGCCAAATGGGTTTCTTTCCCATTTTTTTTGTAATTGTTTTTTAGAACTTAGATTTTTTAAATGACTGACCTCCTTCACCATCCCTAGAGAGGCATAATGTGGAAGATTATTTGTGTGCTCCCACTTCTCCTTTTTTAACATTTTAAAACAGGTTAAATATCAAGGGTAGTCTTGAAATGAAAAGAAGTTATAAAGAGATGTGTTTGGAGAGTGGGGAAGGATAGTCTTCTTTGCTTTGCCTTGTTAAATGGCAGAAATTTTGTGTGATGAAGCTCATCTCTTTTTTACTAGCAGAGAAAGCGATCTCCTTGCTCTTCTTACAGATACCTTCCCTGAATTATTGTTTGTAGAAAGTAGCTTTCCAGAGACTGGACTTTTCCTTTGCTCTGTGACTTAAGAGTCATGATTTTCATGGGTAGAATTTGTAACTGTCCTTACTTCACATTTGATTTGGAGAATTCTGAAATGTGGTTAAACTGAAAAAAATTTTTTGATAACAAATATTGCAAAGGAAGAGGCAAGAAGGAAAGTGTTAGAGAAGGAATTGCTTAAGGGAAGGTAATACTTTTTAAGGGAAGCTGATAATTCTGGCTTTGGTTTGTCAAAGATAGGGTTCTGGTATTATGAAAATTGATTGTTTAAATCAGAACTTTTAACATGTTCAGAATTTCCCTGAGGGATTGAGTGCCTGGAGATAACAGAATTTAATTCCTGCTGTAACTTATATTCTGAACTCAGAGACTGCCTGTCAACCAGGATTCATCTTATCTGCTTATGTACTTTATATTTCTTTATTTGGTGCTTCAGGGGCAGAACTTAAATCTTAGATTCCTTCAAAGTAGTCTAGAAAAATAGTGTTAAGAAGGAACAAAAGAGTGCCATTTCTGTGCTTGAATGTATGAGAGAAAACAAGTTCCCCAAGTTTTTGTGATAGTATTTTTGTGCTCTGTATGTGCTTGGTAGCTTTGTGTTTCATTTTGTTTTTGGCAGAAGCAAAAGTTGAGATGTTAGCTATTACTCCCATTTGGACCATCATGTAAGGCACAACAATTCAGGGAATGTTTAGAGATTGCTTCCTTATAGGCATACTATTATGACACTTATCAGTTAAGAGAATCAAAATGGGCCCTCCCTTTTGCTCAGGGTTCTGAAATGTCCTGAGTGATATTGGTAACTTTAGAACCCTATTAGCAGTGGTTTCAGTTAGCAAGAAGTAATGAGGAGACATCTTTAGGCCCCTTCCTGGTTCCCTCACCCCTTCCTGTCTTCCTTGGCCGGCTGTGATTCTGTAATTCTTTCTGATTCATTCCAGCGCAGTTTGCTGCTTTTCTGAAACAAAACATGCTGGTGAGGAAAACTCTTCCTCCCGGCACCTCCTCCTGTCTCTTTGGTGAGTATCTTTCTCTTGCTTGCCTGTTTCTTGCTTTTTCTGAATCTGCTGCTCAACTTGCTATTCTCACATACAGTCTAGTATGATTCTTTGCACAAAGTAGGTGCTTAATATTTTAGTTGAAATTGTTTGACATTTTACTCAAGTCTTTCTTCTCATTTGCCTTTTATTATATCCTCTCTTCATGTCCCCTTCTCCATAGCCCTATTTCTCATTCAATAAATTTGTCTCTTTGAAACCCTCTTGCCTTGCCATTGAAACCCTGAATTTCTTTTATTTTTTTCTTGTTCTTTCTCCTTCTGCTGCTTTTTATTCTCTTTCACTTCCTTCCCTCCCTCCATCTCATTTTCTTACTTTATCTGCATGACCCTTTTTTGTCTGAAAGCCTTTGCATATGTTGACAGGGTTGTGTTTCTGTTTTTGCTTTTATTTTCCTGTTCCCATTGTGGCCACTAAAGGAAGTAAACCATTTGCAAGCTTTCAGAGCTTTTTAAAAACCTTCCCTGTCTCTCCTCTACTCCTTCCCATTCGGGCTAGTACATCCAGGTCTTGAATGATCCATTTTACCTCTAATTGTACTGTGATAGTGATCAGGAGGAAATGCTTGTGGTTCTAAATCCTGCTGATGAGAACTGATATTCCCCTTTGTGCTTGAATTGGGAAGGAATGGAATGGGATAGTCTCCTGAGGAGTTGACAGCAAACCTAGAGGAGGAGTGAGCCAGTCTGCAGATGCCTATGTGGAAGGAACTTTGGTGAAGAGAACAAGGAAGGCTTGGCCATTCTTGTAGATATGTTTGATTTTCAACTATTCATCAATTAATGAAAATAGGGTGGTTTGTATGACAGGGAGAAGCAATTTCTGAAGAAGGTTGTATGGTTTATTGTTAATCCTGGTCCCTTTGGAACTGGAGCTTTGGGATGCATATTGGGACTCCTCTAGCTTAAGGACATAAAAAAGCCTATTTTTTGGGTTTTTTAAAAAATTTTTATTTAATAATTACTTTATATTGACAGAATCCATGCCAGGGTAATTTTTTTTTTACAACATTATCCTTTGCACTCGTTTCTGTTCCAATTTTTTTCTTGGGGGTTTTTTTAACAGTAGAATTCCTTTAGGTCTCCTACTTTAATAGAGGAAACCCCACAAATTATAGGGACTGGGCAAAACTCAATGTTTCCATGGAAATATTAATTTTTAAAGGAGGCTAGCCTTCCTTCTCTTCTTAGACAAGGGTAGTGGCCACATACTGTGTGATCCTCATCTATTACTGGGGACCTTCTTCTGGTCATGCTCATTTCTCTGCTTTGCTGTGCTCTCTGCGATATTTAATGTCCCTGAGGAAACTCTAGATTTATCATTTGAGAGACAAATGGGATGAATAGAAGGATGGAACTGTTTCAAACACTGGGAAGTATTATCTGTATATGTTCTTTTGCTGGACCCAATAATGATAAGGAGAAATTACCTCATTTTTTTCTTTCTATACCTTCACATTCTCCAGGGTCCACATTCAAGACACAACAGAAGTGTAATATGGGATTTTAGGGTCAAAGTGCTCCTGTGGGATAGAATCTGAGGTCAGGCAGGTAAAGGCAGAATTGACTTTAGTAAATATCTTGGGTGCAAGGCCTTGGACATGGGCTGATCATTCATTTTGAGTATATATGTATGTATATATGTTCTATATGTTTGTGTACTTCTTTGAGTCAGTTTCTATTGTACCTTCCTCAGTTGGAGGAGATCTCAAACAGATCATCTTCATTTTTCAGTTCCCATCTCCTCAGATCAAGCTGAGGAAGCTGACAAAGAAGACCTTCGGGGCCAGCTGAAACGTCAGCATCCTCCCAGCCCCCCTCCAGGCAGCAAGGCTTCCAAGCGAGCCAAGATCAAAGTAACCATTGTCTCTCATGGGGATGGAACTAGTGGACCAAGTCTCCCATCCCAAGGAGGAACCACAGAGGGCAAGTATCTAGGAAAGCTATTACTGTACTAATTAAACACCCAGAGAGCACAGGCTGCCCAATTTATGGCTCTTGCTTTGGGGTCTAGTCTTCATTCTACCTTATAAGAAGCCTATAGTAGAAGCAGACATAGAAGTGAAGCTGAAGAAACCAGGGATTGTCCATTGATGAGAGATTGGAGTCACAGATTTAAAATGGACTTTTAGAGAAAATTTAATTTCAGTCTCTCATTTTACTGTTGAAGAAACTAAAGCCCAAAAAAGAAAAATGACTAACTACTAATTAATGTTCCTAAAGCACAAATTTGATTATGTCATTCCACTATTCAAGAAGCTTCACTGGTTCCCTTTTGCCTCTGGGATAAAATAGGAATTTCATTTGGCATTTTTATACCTTTCAAAATTTGGGTCCAGCCTTTCTTTCTAGATTCATATCATATTACTTCCCCTCATTCATTTTATGTACCAGTCAAATTAAGCCATTTGCCATTCCTGATATGTAAAATGCCATTTCCTTTTTCTTTGTCTTTCCTCAGGCTCTCCCCCATGTTTAGAATGTTCTATTGTTTCTTAAAATATTTTATTCCCTTTGAGACTCAGGTTGCTTTCCTTTTTTAGAATGTAAATTTCTTAGAGGGCAGGGATTTAAAATTTTTTTATACTCAGTGCTTATTAGTGTTTGGCACAAGGTAAGTGCTCAGTAAATGCTCTTTGAATTATCCATGGTCACCTAGTAAAGGGTAGAATTGGAACTTGACACCAGGTCTTCTGACTCCTAGTCCAGAACCCTTATCATTAAGCCATAGTTCAGTTTGAGGTGGGAGTGGTGAGATCAGTCCAGATTTCTTGCATTTTCCCAAGGCTCTGTGATTCTGAAAGGTAGAGGCAGAAGTAGGCATGAACGTGTCAATGTATTTAGAAGCTGTTGTTGTGTAGTTTCAGGAGGAAAGCCCATTACTGTGACTCGTGGGCAAGCTGCTGTAGGTGCCAAGGAGCTAACAGGGCTGCTCACCACAACCAAGTGAGTCTATTTTTTTTTTTAATGTCATTTCTTTTGGTCTCTTCCTGATAAATCACATAAACTGTGGCCTTAGTCAAGTTCATTTTAGATAGCTTTCATGAAGCATTTCCCTGTGGGTTAGGCCTTCTTGGATTTGTATACACAAAAAGTGAAGGCTTTTTGTTTGAAGATCTTCAACCTTATTACCATTACTCATTCCCTTCTTCCTCCCCCTCAAAGGGAGATCTAAAAGTATCCTTCATATCTTAACTGATTTCTACATTTGGTTTCATGCCCTATTGGTAGAATTTGGTTTAGGATATTTGTGGGAATTGTGAGAAGTGGAGTGTCAGAAGGTCAGAGTAATATCTGTGCTGAATATCTCCTGTGCCTTACTTGACTTCCTCTTTATTCCTTAATTATCCTCATAAGTCAGTCTGCCCTGCTGAAATTTGGAACAGTACTTCAACTGTTTTCTTTTCTCTCCAGATCAAGTGCGGCTTCTGAAGCAGTGTCAGTGAACCCCGCTTCATCCTCCATTATTCCCAACAGTACTGCTCCTAGTGCCTTTCACACTCTGCAGAGTCGCTTGGTGGCCAGTGGTGGTCACTGTGTGGCAGCCTCCCCTGGCAGCACACTCCCAGGTACTTCTTGTCCCACCTTGTTCCTGTACTTTTTGGTGTGCAGTTGGGTGAATAGGAAAGGTAATGCTTTCATAGGAGAGAGATCTTATTTGGCCCAGCTTATAAGTATAGGGTTTGTGCATGATGCTGTCATTAGGAATTGGCCAAGACTTCATTCATAAGGGAATTTACTCAACTTTATTTCTTACTGTCAGTGATCCCAATCTACACTTTTGTGCTGTCTGGAGAATTTTGTGAGCTGCAGGTCGATTTTTTCCTTTAAAAAATTTTTTTATTCAATTTGAACTTAAAAATTACAAAAAAAATTTCCATGTTCATAGCATAACATAAAAAAAGACTATGAATTCCCTTTTCATAGTTTTATTTTAAAAAAAAAATTCATATTGTTTATTTTAAATAACAATCTAATAAATATTATACATCATTTTCAAAACTATCCTGCTTTTCTGTGCTTCTGAGTTTTCTTTTGTTCTCTGCTGTATACTTTTTACTTATTTTTCCTCCCTTCTACCCTACCCTGCTCAAGAAAATTAGACATTAGATACAAATAGGTATATATGTAAAACTCTGGATATGGATAGCTAACATCTTCATAAATACTTTGTAGTTGATTTGAATTTTTTTAATATTCATAAACATTTAAAGTTCTTAAGACAATATTGCTGCTACTTTCTCTTTATTGCAGTGCTTTCTTGGTTCTGCTCATTTTATTCTTCATTATTTCATGCAACTCTTTCCTTGTTTTTCTAAAATCAATCAATTCATCATTTCTTATAGCACAATAGTATTCCTTTACAATCATGTATCACAATTGGTTTAGCTATTTTCCAGTTGATGGGCATCCCCTCCATTTACAATTCTTTGCCACTACAAAAAAAGTTACTATAAATATAGAACATATACATTCTTTTCCTTTTCTTTAATCACCTTGGGAAACAAACCTAATTATTGGTATTATTGGATAAAAGGATATTCACAGTTTTCTAATTCTTTGGGCATAATTTCAGATTGTTCTCCAAAGTGATTAGATTTTAGTTCATAGTTTCACCAAGAGTGAATTTTTCCACATCCCCTCCAATGTTTGTGGTTTTCCAAAAATTTTTGCCAGTTTTATACTTGAAAGATTTCTCAAAGTTGTTTTAATTTACATTACCCTAGTCAGTGGTGATGTAGTGCATTTTTTCATATTGATTTCTTCATTGAAAACCTGTCTGTTCCCATCCTTTGACTATTTATAAATTAAAAATGATTCATATTCTCATAAATTTGACAAAATTATTTATATTTTTGATATATGAGATCTTTTTCTGAGCCCATTGAAACATTTTTACACTTAAGGAATGGAATCAGAGATATGTTCCATTAAAATGTTAGGGATTAGCAAGACTAAATGCTTTTCTTCCTTCTTTCTTAAAGAAGGTCCATTTGTCATACCAATGTGCCTCTTCTTTCAGATCTTTTCCCTCTTTCATGCTGAGATTGGTAGTAGAAAGTCTTGGCAAGGATATATATCAAGCCAGGGAAAGCTTGTAGATGGTAAGCCTTCTTTGAACTAAAGTATGAGTAGCTAAGCCTATTGTATCAGTGATGTTCCTCTCCTTCCAGGGTCCACATCTGCTAGTAGCCTCCTTCAGGGTCTCAGCTTCAGCCTGCAAGATATCAGCAGCAAAACTCCTACCCTCCCAACTAGTGCTTCCCCAGGGCCAGCGACTCAGGTAAGTGGTGAGCAGTCTAGAGGTTCTGGGATGGGAAGGTTAGGAGAGGAGTTGTCACAGTCAAGTTGGGATCAGGTCAATAATATTAATAACAATAATAATAAACATTAAATGCAGGGATGGGGAATATCTGGCCTATATGCTATATAATAAGGCCTATGGAATCATTTGCTGAGGTAATCACAGGCAATAAGGAGTTGAAATCTAGACACAACAACCTCCCATGGCTTGAGTTGATAATTTTGTATGGCCCACAAATGTGATGACCGCGTTAGCACCCTGGATACCTTAGAACAGCCAGAGTCAGGATAAGCAAAAGTCCTTGATTTTTATTCTTGGTCTTTAGAGGTAGGATTGAATTGGATGGAAGCAGAATCTACACGACCTCTCCTCTTCGTCTCCCACCCAGAAGTAACCCTGGCTAGTCTTACTTTACCCCCTAGTCCCTCCTACAATTTTCTGTATACACCAATTATCGAGCCAGCACAGCATAGGGGGAAGGGCCATTTTCTAAGCATATGCTTATAGAGTATTGTCCAATCAGTAATTAGCCTTAATTTTTTGGTTGTCCGACCTCAGTGCATCGACTCAAGAGTTTCAGCCCTTTACAAACAAATCTTATAAATAGCCAAATGGTCTTTGGCAGAAAAAAGTTTCTCTACCCCAATATAGTATTTACTATGTGCCATGCACCTTAGAATTATTTTATTTACTCTCACAATAGTTATGATGAGGATTGTGAGACTATCAATTGCTATTAGGGCTTCCCTTATCCATCTCCTCAACCTGCTGTGGTTCTTAGAAACTCAAAGAATGTCATGAAGTGATAAATGTTCTTTTAATACCTGGGCTTATATATCCCACAGACCACCAGTGTGAAGTTGCCTACTCCTATGCAGAGCCTGGGTGCCATCACCACAGGCACTGGCACCATTGTGCGTACCATTCCTGTGGCCACCACTCTCTCCTCCTTGGGTGCCACTCCTGGCGGGAAGCCTACAGCCATCCACCAATTGCTGACCAATGGGGGCCTTGCTAAATTGGCCAGTAGCCTCCCTGGCCTGGCTCAGATTTCTAATCAAGCAGCAGGTGAGTCTTGAGAGAACTTGTGGGAACTAGAGATGGCTAGCAGTATTCAACCAGAAATGGAATGAACCTGGGTCAAGTATAATGAAGAGGGAATTTTTGCTTTGGATGGGAGCTTGGACTAGATTTTTGAGGTCCCTTCCTTTGGTTCCTCCTTTAGAGATTTTGAGAACACAGGCTATTTACTGTTGCTTTTTGAACTTTGAGTAGTGCGGCACAGTTGAACTGGATAGGTGAGCAGAAAGAACCTGATCAGGAAAAAGATGGTGTTGAGAAGACCCCATTCAAATTAGTAGGTTGTGATAATAACTTGAATCCTATTTTTTCTTAGGCTTAAAGGCCCCAACTACCATTACAGTAACTCTGCGAGGACAACCCAGCCGTGTCACCACACTGAGCCCAATGGGCACAGGAGCTGCCTCCCTAGAGGAGTCCACTTCTCAGGCTCTGCCTTCTACCCCACAGGTGAGTCTTTCTAGTAAGAGGTCCCATATGATGTGGAGGACATAGACCTATGTAATAATGCTAGTGGAATACTCTAGCCATCTTTATAATCCATCACTCATCAACTATAGAGAGGAAGGCTTTGCTGAAAATATTTTTTCTTTTTCCAGTAATATTGCAGGTCAGGAGTTTATACAGACAATAACGTCCCCATTTGAGTTAAACAGAGGAAAAAATATAAATGCTTCAAGTTATACCTCTGTTGGGGGCAGCTAGGTGATGCAGTGGATAGAGCACCACCCCTGAAGGACCTGAGTTCAAATCTGGCCTCAGACACTTCCTAGTTGTGTGAGCCTGGGCAAGTCACTTAACCCCAATCACCTCAGCAAAAAAAAAAAAAAAGTTATGCCTGACTTTGCTTCAGTTCTAATGCTTTTTGTTTCTTGCTTCTTTATTTGATCTGAATCGGCTTTTGATCTGAAATCTTTAAGATCACAGAATGGAGCTCAGGAACGCTCTCCACAGATTGGCCCCCCCAGAGAAAACTGGCTTTTACTCTAATCTTGAACATACATTTGCTGGGAGCATAGTTCATATGGGGAGTATCCAATTATTGCATATGGTTCTTGGTTTGATTAGTAAATAAGCTTGGGAGTTGGTGGTTGCAAGTAGTTGGTGGTTCAGAAGCTTTTCATAGACAGCAATCCTGGTAAAAAAGCAGCATCCTTTACCCTAAGACATCAATGAGAGGCCATTCTAGGAAATGTTAATGAACTGATATAGGGAGGAGTCTTGGCACTGTCAGCCATTCAGTACATATTTAGGACCTATTGAGTGCCAAGCATGATGCTAAAATCGGGAGGTACAGACTCAAGAATGAAACATTCCCTAAGGAGCTCCCATTGTTAGTTGATACAATGTATACACATCAATAAAACTAAGTAATTTCAGGGTAAGGGCAAGAGCATTTGCAGCTAAACTGGGTAGGATCCAAAAGAGCTTAATACAGGAAGTGGCACTTGAGGTAAACTTTGGAAGATTCCAGAAATTCTAAAAGGTGAAGATGAGAGAAGAAGACCTTTTAAGTATCAGGGTATGTAAAGTCAAGGAAATGGGAACTAAAACAAGAAGAGCAGTTGGACTGGATTTTAAAATGTGTGGAGAATAATGTATAATAAGCCAAAGAGAGGCAGCTGGGAGTCAGATTAAGAAGTTTGTTAAATATTAAATAGAGACACTTGTATTTTTTATTTATTTAATTAATTAATTTATTTCTGGGGCAATTGGGGTTAAGTGACTTGCCCAGGTTCACACAGCTAGGAAGTGTTAAGTGCCTGAGGTCAAATTTGAACTCAGATCCTCCTGACTTAAGGGCTGGTGCTCTATCATTGTGCCACCTCACTGCCTTTTCCCCCCCCAAAAAAAAAAAAAAAAAATCATGTATTTTATTTATTTATTTATTTTGTGAGGATAGGTAAACATTAGAACTTTTTAAGCAAGGGAATTTTGTGATTAGAACTAAATTGTAAGAATGTCACTTTGTTATCTGTGGGAAGAATAAAGAGTAGAGAGAATGAAGGCAGGACAGGCAAATTATTGCAGTAGTTTCGGTGAGAAGTGATAAGGACCTCTGAAGTAGGGTGGTGATTATCTGAGTGTGAAGAAGGAGATGGAAGCATGAGAGATTGTGTAGAGTTGACAGGATTTGGCAACTGATTGCATATGGGGAGAGAAAAGGAGCATGAATCTAAGATTTTGAACCTTAAAGATAAGAAGTATGTTTGTGCCTTTGACAGAAATACTGGAACAGTTCCCAAGTTTAGAACTGGTGTGGATTTGGAAAAAATATGAGTTTTGTTGTGGATGTATTGTGTTTGAGATATTTATAGACTATCCATTTGAAAATGTGCAATAGCAACAGTTCATGATATATGAAGATAGCTCAATAGAAACTAGGTCTGGTTTTATAGATCTGGGACTGTCCTATGCATAGTGATCATAATTGAAACCATGAGAACTGAGAATAATTCTAAGAGAAAGAGAGAGAAAAGTGTAATGCCGGAGAAACTGAGGCAGGAGAGAGATTAGAGAGTTTTAATATTTTATTAATGGGAGAGTAAGATTGACTGGACAGGACTCTCGTCTCAGATTATCCAGTCAGACAGAGATAAAGATATACTGGGACCAAGGAATTCATGTTGGTCCCAGGGCTGGAGGAGTTTAGCATACAACTACCAGACGCCATACTCCAGCAATGAATGGAGGAACCCCAACTTCTTAAATACCTTTTTGGAGACAGAGAAAGGGAGGGAAAGTTTTTATCAGGGAGGGGAAGCCATAAAACCCTAAAAAATCCGGAGACAAAGAAGTAAAGATATCGTGGGTTATCTTGGAATATTCTAAAGGAATATTGTAAATCCTTGAGGACACAAAACAGTCAGGAATCTACTCTCTTATCTTGCTAATTTATAAGAGATTGAGACAGAACAGTTAAGGAAACTGAGACAGGGAAACTGAGTCAGGACAGTTAAAGAGAACTGTGGCATAACAAAAAGGGCTCAGGATAGTGTTGGATTATGCTCACTCTTAGGGGATTTCATATGGATATTGAACCAGAAAAGGAGAATGAGGAGTTGAACATAGGGTGAATTGGTGAAATTAGAAAGAGAGGAACAATTTTAGAAAAGGATAAATATACCAATTCTCCCTATGCAACAAGAGAACTGTTCGGTTCTGCAAACATATATTGTATCTAGGATATACTGCAACATATCCAACATATAAAGGACTGCTTGCCATCTAGGGGAGGGAGTGGAGGGAGGGAGGGGAAAAAAAATCGGAACAGAAACGAGTGTCAATATAAAGTAATTATTAAATAAAAATTAAAAAAAAAAAAAAAGAAAAGGATAAATATATTGAATGATCCTGGAGTCAGAAAAACCTGAATTCAAATTTGACCTTAGACACTTAACTAGCTCTGTGTTCTTGGCAAACCACTTTTTAACCTTTGTTTCTTCCATAAAATAGGGATAATAGTAGCAATTGCCTTACTAAAGTTGTTGTCAGGATCAGATGAGATAATCGTAAAGCACTTAGTACATTGCTTGGTATATAGTAAACACTATATATAAGTGTTAACTTAAAAAAAAAGATGTGAATCAAAAATTGAAAGTGAATCACCAAGAAAGAGCTGTTCTAAAGGCAGATGATTCTGGGAATTTTATATTTATTCTGTGAGTTAAGCTGTTGTTTTTTATAGAACTAGAGACTAAGTTAGGCATGTTTGAAAACTAAATCAGAGGAAACCCTAGGTAGCAGAACTGTGCCATGATTACATATCATTCCAGCTTGAGCCCCTTGTTTTCAGGGAACTTTTCTGATGCTTTGGATCACCTTACAGGTGGCCTAGTCTCTTGCTCTGAAAAGCTAAACTGAACATAATGCTCCAGTGACTTTGTAGCAGAGTTCTTTATGCCACATATCCTAAATTTCATGAAACCTGTTGGCCAGGAGATGCTAAGGGTTAATAAGAACTGTGAATGAAGAAAACAGTGTGGGTTCTGCTCTCTTGCTCCTTTTATCCGACTATTGTGGGCTTGGTATTTTATGTGAATTTTAATACCTGGTGACTTATGAACTTGCTATTTACAACCATGTGTAATTGGGATTTTGCAGATAGTATTTTTCTTCTTTATTGAATAAGGAAAGTAAGCATGTAGTCTTCATAGATAATAAATTTAATGTATATTGTGTGAGTGGAAATGAATGTTGACTGGCAGTCATTGAGGGAAATGGGGAAAACTGCCTTGATTAGGATATGGGTTTTAGGAAGGGTCTTGCTTCTCTGACTTGATTAGATTTTTATGATGTCTCTAAGAATGAGGATATAACTACTAACCTTGACTCCTGATCCTCCACTTTACCCTTACCTTTCTTCTTGAACTATAGGACAAAGGTTCCTTTGTATAAGTCTTGACTCTGTGCTTTCTCTTTTCCTCCTATAGCGATTGCCACCAGCTCCTTGAAGACCCATGTGTAACATTTCCATTCTCATCATCTGTGATGGCTGCCTTCCAATAAGCCCACAGGCACTCAGATTGCTTTGTGATGTTGCCTGCCTTCTTGAAGACTTCTTTTGAGACTGTTGTCCTTGTTTGCCTGCTCAATCTTCAAGGATAGGCATCTGAGTCTTATAGAGCCTCTGGGCTAGGTAACCTCACTCTTCAGCAAATGCAATACCACCCTCTGGGATCTGCAGATTTTGGCCTCCAGGCCATCTCCTCCTCCCTTTTCCTCCTTTGCCCTGACCCTAATCCCCTTTAAGGCAGCAAAGATCTATACCATTGGGGCTTGCCATTTTGTAGGCAGATTTACCACATGGGATTAGGAGCTTTGATTCTCAAAGAGAAAAAAGCTTCTTCCCCTTTAGTAGGATTACCAAGAGGAAAACAAACAAAAGGTGACATCATTAAGAAGTCCTGGCTTCCGTGATAAGATACTAGCCAAGCCATTCAGGTGACATCCAGGCTGGTCATTAGCCCTTCCCATCCACCATGACTGAACCATGAGTGCGAATGCTGCATTTTCGAGATTGTTTAATAAAGCTGTTTCTCTTTGAAGGGCTCTGTTGCCCTCTGTGGCAAGATTGGGAGGAGGCTTTGTGTGTAAGGATAAGAGGAGAGAGAGCCTAGCTTTCTGACCCTACATGTGGTCACAAAGGCAATACAACAGCTTTCTTCTCAGTACCTTAGGGTGTAGGGCAGTGAATCCAACACAGCTCTTTGAGCTAGAAGTCAAACCAGGATCCCTGAAGTCCTGAAGGCTCGTTTTCAATCCAGTTATAACGAAGGTGATGAGAACTCAGCTAAGCCCTCTAGCCCCTTTTGACTCAACCCATCTGTCTGCTAAGTAAGCAGCAGCATCTGAAGGTGAGGAGAGTGCCCTCCAAGGCCCATTTCATTTCACTGTGTATTGGTTACTTGCAGGAAATAGAGGGCTAGTGAGTCAGGAAGCACTGTAGAGAAGGAAGTAAGTGATAGAACAGTCTAAGGGAGCAGCAGGAGACAAGTTTAATCAAATTATTTTATTCTTGGGCTTAGCATCCCGTTCAACTTTACTCAAACATTGGTGTTTGTGTGAGTTGTGGGGACAGGCTATTAAACCTCAGGAATTATTTGGTCAAATGAATCAGAAAAGGGATTGTTACCAGAGGATGACAAGAAGCCAAGCTGATCTCTGCTACCTGGTGCTGTGGAGTTTAACCTAACATGCCAAATTCTGGACACCTCATGGTGTATGGGAGTCAGGAATGCCGCTCCTTATTTTCTGGGTGACTATATTTTTTATCTCATTTGGAAGTTGGATATTATTAGCTCTAGAGATAATTAAGTAGTAAGTGATGATTATCAGGTCCAGCGCAGTAAGGAGAAATGTCTCTGGGGAAGTTTCATGTTGGAAATAGAGACCATCTTCTTCCTAATTATTTGACATTGGAAAGAGATTTCGGTTTGATATCTTATCTCCTCTTCTTCTCCAACCTCCCTAACAAATTAAGGTGAACTTGGGAGTGAAGAGAACCAGGCTTTTGCTGCTCCAATCAAGCAGCCCAACCTAGTTATTTAGTGGTGGAGGAGTTTACATCTACTGGTATATTATGCCAGGTGGAGGATGGTTTTTCTTGTGCCTCTGTGCCTATTGGACTAAGAGCATGATCAACTCCACTAAATTAGGGCTCTGCTTTTCCTTTGGAAAGGAGACCTCCAGAACAGTTCTCTGTTGACTCCTCAGTGCCACAGCACATACAGAGGGCCCATTCTTTTTCAGGTTGGTAGGTAGCAAGTAGGACCTGCAGTTTTGCTTACGTTTTGTTAATCCTGTGGCTCACAGTGCTCTTTAGATGTGAGGTTGCTAAACTCCTGATAGCACTGAAATGCTGAGTCCTACAGAAGGCAAATTGTAGGAGCATTTGATGGGGAGGAGGCAGAAATTCCAGGTATACTTCTATGGGAACAAATATAAAGCAGAAGATTTAGTTGACAGTGATCCAGACTACCTAGAATTGACTTCTAAGCTAATTATCTACTCCATTCATGTCCCAGGAAAGATCTATAAATTATTGGAGACTGTTCCCTGACATATTAGGTTAGGGTACTGCTGGAGCCAAAAGGTTCAGTCAAATGATGAGCACCAGCCTGGACACTAGGGAAAACAAACTAATACATCATTTAGTCTGATTTGTCTGTACATGTTTCTTGTTGCCATAGCTTGAAAAAGATATGACAGAACTAGAGAAGAATATTATAGATTTGATAAAAAATTAAGTGGTTCTCCAGGTTGGAGAGCAAAGTTAAAAATATGGCAGTTGAAGTCTATAAAATTGTGAAGGGTGAAAATGAATTTGTTCTCCAGAATTGTTAAAACTGAAATGGAGCAATAAAAACAAGTGCCCTTTAGCATAACACAGTAAATCTTGAGGAATTTGTTACTGTCTGTAAATGGTCCTATTCACATATGTAATTGAGGATCAGGAATAGTTTAGATAAATGCATGGAAGATAGATCTGTTGTCATTAAAGAAAATAAGAAGTGCTTTGGAGGACTTCCCTCAACACTGAGGGACCATCGTTAAGAAGAACATGTACCCTGGCTGGAAATGGGGCTGACCTGATGTGGCAGTTCTTATGTTCTATTAACAATAAACTGTGGCGTGCTGCTAACTTATTTTTGGAAATTATTTCATTTTTACCTTTATAGCAACCCTGTGCTTTAGCCCGGATAGGTAGTCTCTTTTCACCATGGAAAAATAGGATCACAAAAATCTGAGAAGAAACTTTATAATATAGAGACCTTCTATACCAACCCCATATTAACCAAAAGATTCCATCTCTGTAGTTAAAATGTCTTACTCAGAAATGTATGCAGTTTACAGCACTCTACAAATGCTAGTGGTGGTTTGACTAGGGAAGAGTGTACATGTTCTGTATAGCCAAAGAAAATACTTAACTTTTTTTTATTGCTGTAGTTCCCTATTGACTCCTTTTGAATTTAGAATGTGGTAAACCCTCCAGATCTTTCAGATAAACTGTTGTCTAGTAACACTTTCCCTCTCCACAACTAGCAAAGTTGTTTTCTCCCAGCTTATACATTATTACCCATCATTAAGCTCTTGGTAATAAGAGTATTAAAATTTCCTGAGAACATTGTATCTTTTTCAACAGCAGAGGGTGCTTTTATGTCACTGTAGAAATGGGTTTAATTCTCAAGAGAAATCAGAATGAGGAGGCCAATGACATTTTGGGGGATATTTAAACTTTATGGATGAGTAAGAGACACATTGTCAGACTTGCTCCAAGTTGTAGAAATGCCAAATGATGGAACTTGAAGCTAAGAATGACTTAGAATATTAATTCAATATGAGACAAAGTGTCAAATATGCTGAGCAACCTCCTGGTGAAGATACTGTGTCTGTTCCCTATACCTTCACTTGGAGGAGAGAGTGGTGGATAGGATGAATAAGCTGAATTCAGTCTAAAAATCTAAGGGGTGAGATGATGTTTTTGTCTGTGTTTTGAGATAGTATGTATCCAGGTAAGACTAACTTTCTCATCAGATTTGTAATTCAGACTTGTGAATTAAATTTTACAAAGGAGCTTGTCCATCTCATCTTTACCCCAGTAAATTAATTTACCT
This sequence comes from Antechinus flavipes, assembly GCF_016432865.1. Taxonomy (NCBI): domain Eukaryota; kingdom Metazoa; phylum Chordata; class Mammalia; order Dasyuromorphia; family Dasyuridae; genus Antechinus; species Antechinus flavipes. Next base: position 229,263,212 of record NC_067399.1, on the reverse strand, counting down.
TGGGTGAAGAAGATCCCAGGAAGGATTTGTCAACTGCTTTGATCTCTTGGAAAGAGGAAAGGAGAAAGAATGGGAAGGGATGGAGCTGGATGCAAAATTGAAGTAGATGTACTTTTGGTATTCTTTCCCCTTCAAAGTCTTGTAGCTAACCCAAAATTCTTCACTTCACTTCTCACTTTAATCTGCCTGTTTGCTTTTCCTTCAGTTCTTTATGCTTCAGAATTGTTTCTTGTATCTTCTTAGTGCTAAGCCCCACTTCCCTACTTTTTCCCAAAACTTCTCTACTAGTAAGTAGTTTTTTTTTAATTGTCAGATTTAGACAATCTGAATTATTGGAAGTCTGCAGTATTTTTAAAAGTTACTTTTTTGAATTATTGTTGTCTTTTGTTCTTGAAGAGGACCATGACATCAGGGAGTGATACCGTGGCATGCAAATGAGTTATATTGAAGTGAGGAGCAGCTGTACAAAGTCACAATTTCATTTGGTTCTCCAGAGTCATCAGGGTCCAGTGATCAGATTATGATCAGGACAACTGGAGATGGTCCTGGATACTGTGGAAGACCTTGGCTTTTTTGAGCAGTGGTCTTTATTAACAGGTCTCAGTTTGACTGAGCCAATGCTCAGTCAGTTATTTAGGCGAGGTAAGAATTGGCCAAGAAAACTTCCCAGAACCAAATCTGGGAAGGGAAGACCTTGAAAATTTCAGTTGCTATTTACATTCACTCTTGAGTCAGTCAGAGCCCAAACAGACTAAGTGGGCCTTGACCTGAGACTTATTGTTGACTAATCTATGAGAACCAGAATCATTTGGGATTTAAAACTTGGTCCTTAAAAAAGAAACCTATGGGTAAATCCCAAGATACCTTGGGATATTTCAGTGATCAAAGGGGAAAAAAAGTTTGGGCAGAGCACACACAGGTAAGGGTATTATTTTGGAGAAAAGCAGATTAAAGCAGCATATTCTCAGTAACATGATTATGAATTTGTGTTATTTTCCTGCTCTTCTTGTATTCAATATTTTTCTGGACATGGCATTATACTGTTTTTAGTGTCTTAATGAAAATATAATTATTTACAGTTTACTGATCTTTCACCTATTGCCCTACTGCTTCAGAAGCCTTATAGGTTTTTTATTATGTTGCTCACATTCATTTGGGAAAAATCTTACTGAACCTACTATGTATAAGTCTCTGTCAGGTGTGGTGGGGAAGGCAGAGGTAAATAAGGTGAAATTCCCACCCTTGTAGAACATCAGCCATCATTTGATTCTGGCATGAGCTTAGTAGGAGATCTGTAATTCAAGCCCTTTTGGGAAACTTGTTTAAGGAAGTTTGAAGGGAATTTCAATGCAAATCCTTTTACTATCTAGCAAATATAAAAGGGCAGGAAGGAAAACTACATGCTGGGCTGGTTTTACAAAAAGATCACTTCCAGTTAGGTTCTGAGAAGCTCATATGGAGAAAGGACTTTTTGGTAGGGAAGTGATAGCAATTGGGCAGCCAGATTTGTGGAAATTGCTTGGGGGAAGCAGGGAAACAATTTGATCAAACTCCTTACACATCTGTTTCATCACTATCTGAGAGGACACCACTCTGAAACTTAATTTTTGGGGTTGTGATAAAGGTTGTTGATAATCTATCTGTACTCATTCCTCAATTATTATCAAACTCTCACCCTGTCATATACTCCAGTGATTCTGAAGCTATGGTTGTCATTATTTAAACTTCTTTTAGACCCCCATTGCCTAATCTCTTTATTACTCTCAACCTAACACCTCTCATGTCTTACTGTAAAGTTATGCTCTTTTCACTGTGCCCTTTGGAATGCCTGCTCTATAGGTAATACGTTTATTTTTTTAATTAATCCACTATCTTCACCATTGACAATTTTCCAGGGTTTTTTTTTTTTTTAATCTTTTTCAAAATCCCAAATCTCTTAAAGCTTTCTTTCATTCTTTCCCCTCACTTGAGAATCTGGCTTATTAGTTTATTGAAAAAAAATTGAGGCTGTTTGCTAAGAGTTTACTGATCCCTGTATTCAACTTTAGCTAGCCTAATAATAGTTGGATCCAATGGGATCTGGGGTTGATGAATTTGTAAAGGGATCTAGTTCACCTTGAATATAAACTAATCTTGAAGAGGGGACCCCGAAACTAAAAATCCTTAAAAAAGAAAATCTCCTTCAACTCTGCCTCAGTGAAGGACCCCCACCTCGAGGGACAAACAGTTTCATCCTTGTTATCTAGTGGGGTTGATTCAGTCCTGAAACTCATTGAATTCTATTCAAATCCCAGCCCAAGCTGATGATCCAACTCGGGCTGTCCCAGCCTCCACTAAGACATTCGATATAAAAGAGCCAAACTAAAATCCTCTCTTTGCAGAGGTTCCAAACATACCAGCTATGCCATGCTTGGGATGCCAAGGGCCTCTGGGAATATTCTTTACCATTGCCACCCTCTCTTTACCCTCACCTATTTCCCTAACCAGACTTTATTATGCCTCTCTGTCAGAATTTCTAACCTTACTTCCCAATCCCCATAATAAACCCTTTTATCAAGCTAGGTTTTCGAGTCTGTAAATTCCTTTACAGAGAACCTCTGTGCTGCCAGAAGGGAGTCCTCAAAACTCCCTACCCTTGCACTAAATCCAAAGGGGGTTTAGGGGAACCAAACCTCTCCATTTGGTTCCCTGACCAGGAATCCCGAATATCTGGACCCTCAGAGCCAAGTTGGGTTTTGAGCTGTTGGAGGAGTATTCTCCCTGGGAGAATATCTGTATTTTCTGACAAAAGGCCTTCTTTTGTCTCAATCTCTAAAGGAAGTGGACACCCAGACCTGGTTTTGGACTGTTGGGCCCACTGGCTCAAGCAATATTCTCCAGGGGAGAATATCTGCATTTTCTGGCAAAAGGCCTACTTTTTGTCACACTCTTATTTTTAGAGATAGTGGGTCCAGGAAATCTAGAACTCTAGATAAGGTAAAAGACTTTTTTCCCCCCCTATTCTATAGTGAACACCCAAGCCACCGGGGTCAGGATTGGGTCATTGTTAGAGATCTATGCTCATGCACAATTCTTTCTCAGGGACGCCCTATGTGAATTGCTGTGGACTGACAAAAGACCTCCTTTTGTCTCACTCTCTGTCTCTAGAGACATCTAGACACACAAGAGATGCTGCAAGAATTTGGGAAAACTAAAAGCTTTTACCTTTCCACAATCTAGAAACACCTCTGCCTCTAAAGATCCTTCCTTGAGCAAAGATACTTAGCTTGAGTAAATTCCCTAGGCCTAGCTCTCCAGAGGCAAAGGGCCTTCCTTTACATTTCAAGGTACTTCTAAACTCCTTTTTCTCTCACCAGAAAGCCCTGCCCTCAGGCAGGAACTCCGAGACACTAGAGGAAGTGTCTCTTGATATAAAGAGCTGAAACTCTGAATAGATGCACTGGAATCAGACAACGGAGCACTAAAGGCTAATTACCTATTGGACAATAACTCTATTAGCATATGCTTGGAAAAATGGCCCTTCTCACTATTCTGTGCTCCAAATTTTAGTGTATACAGATAATCATGGAAGGGATTAGGGTGTGGAGTGAGACAAGCCAGAGTCACTTTGGAGGACTACGAGAAGGGAAGTTGGTGGAGAGTTTGTGGCAGTTTTGTCTATCCCCTTCACTTCTCCCTCTAAAGACCAAGAACTTTTGCTTATCCTGACTCTGATTCTGAGGTCTCCTGGGAGCTAACTTGGACTTTACATTTTGGGGTCTAAAGCCAGTACTCTCTTCTATCTGTCCTGGGGAGATAAATGGAAATATTTAAGAGAAGTCAAGTTTGAGCCCTCAAGCTTCTCCCACTCTGCTGTTAAATACAGCTCTTTGGATCTCTAATCATCAGGCTGTAGCTATGAGGAGAAAGGTCAATGAATTGCAGTGGAGCCTTGGAGACATCTCTCTACCCTTGCTTGCTACTCCCAGGAACTACAGGGGTTGAGCCAATTTCCCTAATGCCCTGTCCTCTGACAGGAGTTTGGGATTGTTCAGCTCCCCCTCCCTCAAGTTCCATCTTGGAATCGAGAGGGGAACCCTGGGGTAAGAACATTGCATTTCTTTCTCCCTCACTCTCGCTGGGCACCTCTAGTCTTTCCTCCCCCTCCTCCATAGAGTGGGGATCACTAAAGAATCAAAGCCTTTTTCAGACCTCTCCCATATGGCTTGGTAACCTGTCATTTAAATGCTCCTATCCTGTCCACTTTTTGGGATACCGTACAATGGGGAGGTTGGGGACTCAATCTTATCTTCTCAAATCTCCGGAAAAGTTTTTCATCAACTTCTAAACTAACTAACAGAAGTTTATTAGCATTCTGGACAAGCAGGCCACTCCTCCCAGAACCTCTGTCTGGCTCTTAAAGGAGCCGAAGCTTCCAGCCCCTTCAGGAAGCATGCTTGTCCTATACATTTTAAAACTGGGCTTGGTTTCCCTAATTTGGTCATCCTGCCTTAGAGCAGTGCTTCCTGTCACAGCTTTTTAACTGAAGAAGCCTCAAAACTATGCTTTTGCATGCTTATGGGGCTGTCTACAAAGATGGGGGATTCCAGACTGCTCTTGGTTTTTTTTTTTTCCTAGTTTCAGAGCACTTAAAGTGCCACTTCCTCAGCTCCTTGTGGAGAGATGAATAGCCTAGATGTGAAAAGCAGGCTATGTCCTTTCTCTCACTTTCCTACCCAACTTTTCAGGTGGGAACTTTTCACTCCTAATTTTCTCAGTCCCAAGAATTTTTGCTCTTAGCATATTCTCTCCTGTTTTTCTGGATTGGCATTCTATGTCCCTACCAACAGTTACAGGTTTCTTTCCTAAGCTCCAATCCTAGCCAGGTTGCAACTACAAGAAAGACCTTTGTAATGATGGTTGGGAAATAAAATTCCAAAGCAATTTAATTAAATTGTTAAGAGAATGAAGATAGCTTCTTTCTTTGTTTTCTCTTCTTATTCTCTGACTGCAGTGGGGCAATAAGGAGTTAAAGGGAGATAATGAAACTATTTGAAAACTCCTTAACTACTTTCAATTTGGTGCCTCTTAAAAAGGAAAAAAGGCCTTTTCTGTTGCCTTTTCTCTAGCTTTCAGAGTTCCCTTGTGGGGATTCCTGTGGTGTCTCTCTCTAGACTTGTTCTCTATTCTATAGCTAGTCCCTGACAAATTCTGCCTTGCTCTGTTGTGCCACAGTTCTCTTACTGCCTCAGTTTCCTAAATTGATCTCTATCTTGCCACAGTTTCTCTGGCATTACAGCTCAAGGAGCATTTTGTTGCTTTCCTTCTCTAGAAAAGGGCGAGGGGCTATAGAATCTGGATACTGTCTAGTATTGGGTGAGGAGCTATTGAATGAAGAACACTAAAGCTTTGTTTCCTAGAAGTTAAGGATTTCAGTCTTTCTAGTGATGTTTGATTTTCCATTTGGTGACTGTTCACAAGGTTTTTTTCAGTAAGCCACCACCCAGCCCTTTCTATAGCAAGGTGGACAGCTCGACACCCCAGGGCATGGTCTACCGCTGTCTGAAACTTCTATGCTCAGCAGAGTTTTTCCACAAGGACACTTACGGCCTAAAGCTCCTGCGAATTGACAAAAATTAAGGTTATCTTTCTCTCTTTTAGGGATGCCTATAGAAAACGGAAAAAAACCACAGAATTGGAAAGCTTGGAGCTTGGGACCTTTTCCCCTATCCCCAAAGACTCACCTTTAGGTTGTCTCTTAATGCAGAGACACTTGGCTTAAAAAATACCTCAACCTCAAAATTTGAACACTGATTAGATTAGCTGAAAGGGATCCAATCTCCCTCCACACATCAATATCTCAGTGTGCTCTTAAAAGTGCCTTCTTTTTTTCTTTCAAATCCTGGGATTGATTCTGACTTCTGCCCCAGTGGAAGTGTCTCTTTCAAAGCTGAAAAAAACTCCCAGCCTAAGGAGAAACTTGGGACTCACCCCCCCAACTTTTTCAGGGGTCCAAGGCCAATATACTAAGGCCAAAACTGGATGAGCGCATTTTGAGCCCTTGATGTTTCTCCCACTCTGCTGTTACAAACAGCTGTTTGTTTTTTTTTTTTTTTTTTTTTTTAAACTCTCACCTGAACTAAAACCCGAGATTCCCAGCTCTTTTTCTTCTCAGGGCAACTCAGGGCAGAGTTGCCTTTTTAATGCAAATCCCTTCCAGACTTAGGCTGGGAGCCCCAGAGGTTTGTCCTATAGGCCTCACGAAACCTGTCCGAAGAGACCCCAGCGTCCCGCTCTCTGCTAGGAATTTGGGATCTGGCCCTGTTTCCCCTTTTTCTCACCAGAACAGCCTGAACACCTCAGGGGATGGTAAGCTGGGTAGGTAATGCTGCTACTTTGCACTCCCTTTGGCCCCTTCCACTCCTTCCCATAAAGAGTAGGGATAGGTAGGGGAAAGGCTCAGGATCTTTGCCTAAACCATCTTGATGATTTTATGGTGAGCTTGAGGAACCAACTCTGTATTTAAAACAAACAAACAAACAAACAAACCAGCACAGACAGTTAAGCCATTTCTAAAAGCTTAAACTGCATTCTTATCTTTATCTACAGCCCTGACAAGTGGGGACACGCCCATCGCTAGACCCTGCCTCACAAAAAGATCAGCGGCTGTTTTTAATCAGCATCATATGCATATATATATATAATAGCACATATAATAATAAAAACAAAATTTTGTTTTTAATCAAAAGCCTCTTAATTGAAACGGTCTAAAAATTAACCCTGGGATAGCCATTAACCCCAGGGATTCAGAGCACTTTTTTTAAAAAGCCTATGGACATCAGTGGCTTTTAAACATAATAGGTATCAAGACCTGAGTAATCCCTGCCACCCTGACACCACCCCAGGAGAAATTAACTTTCCTGGAAATTGGAGTGAAAGGACTAAACTCTAGGCTACTTAACACTTTTTACTATAAACAATGAACTTTTTGCTCCTAACATTTTCTCCTACTTTTCTTGGGCATTAGATATTGTTAGATGGGCCATCAGCATTCTTACAGACAGCCCATAGAAGGGACCTGAGGCATTTCCTGTTAAAAGGCCCCATTCCCGAATGTGGCCATCTCAACCCCGGATGACACCCCACTTTTAATCTGCTCCTGAGATCTATTTTCCCTGGACTTCAAACTTTGGATTCTCATCTGTCCTTCAGCCTGGACAACATGGGATGACTGACCGGGACAAACACCCCTTAGATGCCCTGCTGCCATTCCCAGACCCCTCACCTCACGCATGAACCCCCAAAATCTTTACGACCCTTGCCAGCTCGAAGCAGTTACATGAAGGAGAGATCTTCACCCCTTTATCCCAATGCATTTGGAGGTGACTGCTTGAAGGAAAATGAAGAGGGGACCCCGAAACTCAAAATCCTTAAAGGAGAAAATCTCCTTCAACTCTGCCTCAGTAAAAGACACCGCCTCCAGGGACAAACAGTTTGATCCTTGTTATCTAGTGGGGTCAATTCAGTCCTGAAACTCATTGAATTCTATTCAAATCCCAACCTCAAACTGATGAGCCAATTCGGGCTGTCCCAGAGTGGGAAAAAAATTCAATATAAAAGAGCCAAACTAAAACCCTCTCTTTTCAGAGGTTCCAAACATGCCAGCTATGCCATGCTTGGGATGCCAAGGGCCTCTGTCCACTGGGATATTCTTTACTAGTGCCACCCTCTCTTTACCCTCACCTATTTCCCTAACCAGACTTTATGTCTGTCAGGATTTCTAACCTTACTTCCCAATCTCCATAATGAACCCTTTTATCAAGCTAGGTTTTCGAGTCTGTAAATTCCTTTACAGAGAACCTCTGCGCTGCCAGGAGTCCCCCAAACTCCCTACCCTTGCACTGAATCCAAAGAGGGTACAGGGGAGCCAAACCTCTCCAGTCTTATCTATAACAGCCACAAACCACTCAGAATCAGCCTGTGGTTCTAGATGTTTTCCAGAGACTATTATACAGACCATTTCCATTTCTTAGGACTCCAGGAACCTAGGTAGGGGGAGAGAAGTTCATATTTCCTTGTGCATGTCATTGTCCTACCAGTGATTTGTAATGATCAATAAACTCCATAGATTAGATTAAAAGAGTGTGAGTCAAGAGAGTAGTTGTCAAAGCTTCCTTTTAGCCATCAAATATCATTGGACTGAGATTTCTTGCTTGTGCAGGGATACTTTCTCACCTTAGTACTCCAATCATTTTAAACTTTTGATCAACTTAGTATCATATCTTTCTTATTAGACTTATTTCTTTTATCTTTTCCTTTTTTTAAAAATACCTAAGTTCTAAAAGCACTAGCCTTAGAAAAGTTCTAATTTCTCATAGTACAGAGGTAACCAGGGCCATAACTAACACAGAATAAAGATATTCTAAGTGCCTATTACAAGCCAGCCACTGTGCTAAGCAAAACAAAGAAAAGCATAGGATAATCCCTACCTTCAAGGAGCTCACAATCTAATGGGCAAACACAATACAAAAAGAAGCTGAAAGGAGGAAATTATGAGTGGTTGGTGAGGGGCAGGAGGATGGAACCCAGTGCCTGAGGGTGGGAAATTATTGGAGTACATAAGAGTTTTAGAGTTTATTTTATCTTGCAGAATGATGAGTTTCTGGAGATGATGAATTCCAGGAGAGCAACCTGGTGGGAAATGATGAAGTAAATGAATACCTGGGGTAACCTCAAACAGAATCTGGGAGAATCTCCCTGACTATCTCTCCACCCTTTTTTAATAAGAGGGAGGAAGGGACCCCAGGAACAGGTGGTACTGAGAAGATTTGGGTTTCAGAGTTGTTTTTATTTAATAAAATGATGAGTTTACAAAATGAAAGGGGGCTTTGTCCCAGGGCTCCAGAATCTTCTGGGGAAATAATGCTTTTACCCTGAGAGAGCTTAGTTTTCCATGGTGACCATTGTTTGTTTGTCTTGCTTTGTATTCCTTCACTGGCCCATACTGCCACACAGTACCATCATGGGGATTTTACCATTAAAATGCTCTTTTCCAATGCCCATCTTTACCTCCAAAGTCTCTGCAGGAATGAGGGCCAGATTTTAGCCTTCTGCCATAACTGCATCTGCTCCCTATCTTCAACTGTTTTGCCTTAAAGTTTAAAAAAAAAAAAAAGTCTGAGATCTGTAGGAAAGGCTTTAATTAAGGTCCTAATTACAAATTGTGTCTACTGCAGATCAGCCAAGATGGTGGAGTAGAAGGATGTCTGTCCCCTACAACTCTACAAAGATTTATAAAATGCATCAGAATAAGTCCTGATGGGGAAAAAACAAGAAAAAAATTATACTCCTTAAATTTCTACAGTTGCCTCATGAAGCCTAGGAAAACAAAAGTCTGAACATTGGGAATAGGGTTTATCTAGGATTAGCCACACAAGAGTCTTCCAAAATGGGGATTGAACAAAATTTTGATTGCAGTTGTGCACAAGGCTCCATAGTAGTATTTATCTGGTACAGAGGGGTCTGCCTTTGTGCAGAGATCAGGATCAGGTGCCAATTGTCTGAATCATAGATCCTAGGCAGATTAAGAACCCACATCTAAAACCAGGGAAGACATGGTAAAGCGTTTTAGGCTTGTGTCCTCAGCTAGGAGAAAGTATAGAAGCAAACAGTAACATTTGTGGCTCTAACCCTAGGAGCTGAATGGGAACTGAGATCCATTCCCTGGCCAGCTCTGAATTTTGTAGGCCAATACCCAAGTCAGGAAGTGGGATACACTAGGGGAGAAAAAGAAGAAAGGAAAATTATCTTGGGGTATATGTATAAAAGTCCATATAAACTAGGAGGAAAGTGGGGGAAGCTGTCAACATTTAAATCTCACTTTAAACTGATCAAAGGAGAGAAGAATACATGTATAATTTTGGGTAGAGAAATACATTTCACTCTGAGAAATAGAGGAGTGCTGTAAAATGGAGGATAGATTAACAGAGGGATTATTACTAAGTAAAGTAGACTCTAATCACAGAGGGGGATTATGGAAGAGAGGTTTAAAATGAAAGGATTAGAACCTATATTTGGGTTTTAGGCAAAGAATGCAATGACCAACCATGATTTCAGAAGACAAATGATGATGCATGCTATTCATTCCTGACAAATAGGTGAGGGTTTTGGGATGCAGAATGAACTGTGCATTTAAAAAAATAATAATGTATTTTAATATACTTTGCTTTATAAATCATGTTGAGCTATACATTTTTACATGGATTATATAGAAATTTGCATATTTTATAGGGTTTTCTTTTTTTCAAAGGTGGAGGTGGAAATGGAAAATAAATATTAATTAGAAATAATTTTTTAAAAATTCTATGTCTACTAAGGAACAGTCTATACATAAGCATGTGCACATACTTGGAAATATGGAAATATGGAAATATGACTAATAGAATGGTTACTAGATGGTGTATTCTTTAACCATGAAAAGTTTGAAAGAAAGAAAAATGCAAAATGGTCTTCAGTTTCATGTGATTTTTTCCTTTCCCCCCCCCCCAGTTATCAGCAGAGTTGCAAAAAAGAAATGAAGATGCTAAGAATTTCACTATTTTTCATTTGTCTATTAGCATTAAGTATGAGATCCTTCTTCAATATTCACTGAGTTGACATATTAGTATTCCTGATATAAATGAAACTAGAATACAAAGGCAAATTGCCTCTAAGTGGATCACAAGCTCTTCATTTTAACTCTGAATGGATTTTCATGTTCAAAATTTTCTTTAAACATAAAAACAAACCACCAAGGCTTTTATTTTTTATCTTCTTTTTTTTTTTTTTTCATTTTAAGTTTCAAATTCCCTCTTCCCACCCCCACCTACTGAAAAGACAAATGATATTATTGATATCAATATACAATAACTCATTAAAAACACTTCCATCTTGGGTTACAAAAAAAAAAGGCAGAAAAATAAAGTAAAAAAATATTCTTTGATTTGTACTCAGTGCTCATCAGTTCTTTATGTGGAGGTAGATAACATTTTTCATTATAGATTCTTCAGATTTATTTTGAATTATTGTGTTGATTTAGAGTAGCTAAGTCTTTCACAAATGATCAACAATACAATAGAATGTCTACTGTGTATATGTGTTCTTATACTGCTCACTTTACTTTGCATCAATTCAAAGAAATCCAGGTTTTTCAAAAAGCATTCTGCTCATCAGTTTTTTTTTTTAATTTAAAATAGTATTTTATTCAAATTACATGTAAAGATAGTTTTCTTTTTTTTTTATTTTAGTAAAGATAGTTTTCAACATTCACTTTTATAAGATTTTGAGTTACATATTTTTTCCCTTTCTCTCTTCTCCCTCTTCCCAAGATGGCAAGCAATCAGATATAGGTTAAACCTTTACAGTAATATTAAACATGTTTCAATGTTGGGCATGTTGTGAAAGAAGAATCAGAACAAAAGGGAAAAAAAACACAAAAAGAGCGAAAATAACATGCTTTAATCTGCATTCAGATTCCATAATTCTTTGATGTGGATTTTTTCTAATGGGTTTTAATTGTCTCTTATTATTGCATTGCTGAGGAGAGTTGTCTATCAGAATTACCATTGCATAATGTTGCTGTTACCACAGTGTTTGCTTATCATTTCTTCTAGCATAATAATATTCCAAAATATTCATATACCACAACTTGTTCAATCATTCCCCAACTACAGATTCAATTTCTAGTTCTTTGCTACCTCAAAAAAGAGCTGCTATAAATATATTTGAACATATAGGTCATTTTCCCTATCTCTTTGGGACACAGATGTAGTAGTAGTGGTATTGCTGACAATTTTATAGCCTTTTAGGCATAGTTTCAAATTGTTCTTCACAACTGTTGGAACAGTTAAGAACTCCACTAACGATATATTAGCATCTCTGTTTTTCTACATTTACTCCACGATTTGTCTTTTTTCCTTTTTTGTCATGTTATCCAAAGTGATAGATATGAAGTAGTTATTAACTAAACCTAATATGCTTTTCTCTAGTCAGAGGTAATGATTTGATTTCTTTATCAATTGGTAGTGACTCTTATTTATAGAATTTAGGCTCAGTTACCTAAATATTTGAAAAAGTCTTTATCAGAGAAACTTGCTTTAAAATTTCTCTGCTAATTTCCTGCTTTCCTTTTAATTTTGGCTACATTGCTTTTGTTTGTGCAAAATCTTTTAAATTTCATATAATCAAAATGATCGATTTTACTTCCCATGATCTTTTCTCTTTTTTTGGTTATAAACTCTTTATCTATAGATCTGGCAAGCAAAATTTTCTATGCTTGTGTAATTTGTTTATAATATTATTCTCTTATTTTTAACAATGTATTATTTAAATACAAAATCAAAAAAGAAAAAATATTGCCATGTGCATAGCAAAACATGAGAGGATTCAAAATATAAAACAATAAATTTACATTTTAAGAAAGCCTATATAATAGATACTGTAATGTCGGAGAAACTGAGGCAAGATAGAGATTAGAAAGTTTTTAATATTTTATTAATTGGAGAGTATAATTGACTGGATAGTTTTCTTGTCTCAAAGTATCCAGTGATGAATGGGAGAATCCCAAGTCTTTATATATCTTTTTCAAACAAAGAAAGGAAAAAAGCAGGAACTTTTTTACAGAACCATTTGGTTCTGTCAGGATGGGGGCCTTCCCCCCCTCCCCCAATTCTTACTAAATTCTTACTAAAAGCCAGAGTCAGGATGTTTGAATAAACAGAATTAAAGGTGTCAATGTGGTATCCGGGATAGTCTTATCTTTTGGAATATTTTAGAGGCGGTAGTGTCATGAATTCTTGAGGGCAGAAGGAGTTAGGAGCCAGGAAGTCTGATCTCCCCCTCATCTTGAGCCTCACATTGACAATTTATAACCTTAGAGCAAATGGTCTTCAGTCTTAATAGACCAGAGCGGGGTTTTACAACTAAAGGGGATTGAGGCAGAACAATTAAGAAAACTGAGGTAGAACAATTCAGGGAAACTCAAATCAGGACAATAAGGGAAACTAGTGCAGGGAAACTGAAGTAGAACAATTCAAAGAGACTGTGGCATAACAATACTACACATTATATTTAGATTTTTTTCTTTGCTTCCTTGTAAGTTTTCTTTTTGTTCTCTGTGTTGCCCTTTGTAGTTTATTCTTTTTCCCTCTTTCCCTCCTCCCCTAAGAAAGTTACAATAAAGCTTTGATATATACATATACACAGACATACACATACATATATGCACATACATATGCCTATAATCATACACATACACACATACATTTATATATATCTATGTAAGACTGTGCTTATTTGTCCTCTTGTTTCTCTGATGGTAGATAACATTTTCATAAGTTCCAAGTCTTTCCATATTTTTCTAAATCTACCAATGCATCTTTTCCTACACCACACCAATAATCCAACCTTAAATAGTCTAAAATAATATTGAGTAATATGGCTAACATCATATTTCTCTAATTTTCTCTTTTGATTAAATCTATTTTAACTTTAACTTTGAGATCATGATTGCTCTCCTGCTTTTTTTTTTTAAACCTAATAAATTCTACTCCTAATCTTTATTATATTTGTGTGTATTTCATTCTTTCTGACTCCTCAGCTTTATCATCTCCTCCCATCCTTCACCTTTGCCTTCTTGTTTCTATCTGAATTTGGAAAACTTTTGTGGCTTTCCAAATATATCTATATATCAATATACCTATATCTGTATCTTTATCCCATCCCCATTAATCTATATACCTTTTTATATCTTATTCCTTTACTTTTATTTATTTCTAAATGTATATGTTGCTCTCTCTTTAAATTTGATTTGAGCAAGATTCCCTCTAAAAATTATCCTCTCTTTCATCCCTATTGCCTTACCCTCTAATTTCTTTATGAATTTAGAATTTAGAAGATTTTTATACTCTTCTAGATAAGTGTATTACTCCCTCTTTAACTCATCTCAGTGAGAGTGGATTTCCAGAACTACCAGCCCTCCTCTTCCATCTAATTCTTCTGTGTCAGTTCTTCCTCTTGTACCTGGTTTGTATAATTACGTTTTATCTTTTTCTGCAGTTTTGCTTTTTAGACTCACATGGCATTCAACTCTATCCCAATTTTTCTTTTGAACTGTCTACTTACTAATGATAATTTTAGACAAAGGATTTATGTTTTCATGTATAAAAAGTAAACATTTTGTTCTTATTGAGTCTCTTGTAATTATTCTTTGATGTTTACCTTATATTTCTCTTGGATCTTATATGTCAAATTTTGTGTTATATTCAGGTCTTTTTGCAAGAAAATTCTGAAAGTCTGCCAATTCACTGAATGTTCTTTTTTGTTTAGGATTATGCTTAACTTTGTGGGGTGTGATATTTTTGGATGCAAACCTAGTTTTTTTGCTCTTCGATATATATACCTTTCTGGTGTAAGTTTTACCCACCTGAGTAGGAATGACCCAAATCCAGAACTAAATAAATTTCCAGCCTTGAATTCATCAGCTAGTCTCCTTAACTTTCTTCTTTGAATGCCAGGGTAAAATGAATAGCCAATTGGATGGGGTACACTGTGCCTGCTCAGTTCCCAGGCAAAGCAGATTTGAGAGTGCTGCCTCCACAATACCCTCTCAGAGTTGGGATGTGGTCATGCCTGAGAAATTGTCAGAGCTTTCAGACTCAGGTATATGTCTCTAGATTTTGGAACCTTTCACCCTGCCATGAGAAGCAAGTTGAGCTGAGATAAGGGTCTAGTATATCCTGGTTTATTCTCTCACAGAAGGGAATAGGTAGAATACAACACTGCAATTCTTCCCAGGAATGTTATGTTAGGAACCAAAGGATCCTGCACTTGAATTCACTCTCACATTTTTCCATATCCAAAGGGAATGGTACTATTTGGGCATGAGACAACCTGTAGACATAGAAAGTGCTTTTGGTTCAGAATCTTTGCAGAGGACTTTAACAATTCTACCCAGGCATTGGTGTCTATTGCTTAAATCCTTGACTTGATTCCAAATCTTCCTAAGAAATCTATACCTCTTACATGTATTCCTAAGTTTCTCTTTGATCTGCATTTTCTAAATGTCCAGCCATTGGAGCAAACCAAACATTATTCCAGATTGAACAGGAAGTCCCATAAAATCCTTTATCAGGACACAAGTACTTATTCAAGCCTCTATAATTCTATAATTTGACAAGCATCAACTGAATTATATTTGCAGTACCTTTTTCAGTAACATGAACTCAAATCTTAACCCAATTTCTCCAGCTTTAGTCCCAAATATTATTATAGCAGGGGAGTAGCATTAATCCTTTATAACCTCCCCTCCTCAGAGGATTGATGAACTCCTTATAGGGAATCAGACATTGGATAGTTTGGGGTCCATTTGCCAATCAGCTCAAGTTCATTCAACTAATAGGGGTCCAAATATCTTTTTTGTGGTATGGGGTGAGAGTCTCAACTTCTGAAACTACTTCTGCTGTGAATGGGTGTTTTGAGGTAGGTCCTCTTACCATCTGGAGGACTTTGAGCTGATTGAAGATCCAGTGAGTTGAGTCAGACCCCTGAAATTGGTCAAAACAGCTGTATGGTGCTCAAAACCTAAAGGAAAACAAACCTAAGACAACTTAGAGAGTGCTAAGAGCAAAACCCTCATTTTTGGGAGGAATGCTTATATCTTCCCTGAAGATTCTGTAAATAGCTAATTAAGCATCATCTCTTTTAATAGAGACTTTATTACAACATAGGCAATTTTGTGAAAGGGGGAATCCCATCAGAATAACAGAGGTATTCACAAAATCTATCCTTTACAAGTCTCATTTGCCTGTACAAACTAAGATTTTGTGATAGAGATTTAACCCAAACTTCTACAGGAGGCATATGTGAAGCCTCTCTGCAAGTTATTTATTTTTTACCCTCTTCTGAACAGGTTTCAGGAGAAGGGAATTGATTCAATGGCACTTTCAGGATTCACTTGGGCTCCTAGCTGTGAGCAGTGAAAATAGATTTCACAAGAACCTTTGTAACCTGTTGCAGGCCTAAGAAAAGTTTCCACTAGCTTGGCTCTGGGATTAGAAGCTGGCCTGAAGGTGTTTACCATTCAGATTTCTAGATTGGCCAGCAGCTTTTCATATCAAATAAGTTATTCAAAAGAAAACATATTTGTGCACAGGACACACAGAACAAATATGCTATTCCCATATTAGTAACAGATAAAATTGACTTTTCCATTGATGTAGCAAAATATTCTATAAGAATCTTTCTAAAAAAACTTGAATACACTAAAATCCTCTTCTTTAAACCACAGGAGAGATGTTTTAGCTTTAGTTTCAATAATCAATAAGATAACAGATTCTACACAATTGGATCAATTGTTCTTACATTATTTTGAAGGATCTTTTATACGACACAATATATAGTAACATCACTAGGCCAAATACTCATTTACCTAATTACTTAGGACAGGGGTCTTCAAACTACGGCCCACGGACCAGATGCGGCCCACTGATGATATTTATGCAGCCTGCTGGGTTATGGCAAAATCAAACTGGAAGTGATGTTCGACCTAAACTCACGTTAGCAACCCACACTTCTGACACTGGGCTGAGGTGGTGGAGACAGAGTGTGAGGCGATACCGAAGTGAGGTGAATTTCCAGGCTGAGGTATGTGGTGTGGGGAAGGGAGAGAGATGCAGAAGATGGAGAACTGATGGCCCATGTCCTTGTACAGTAATGGCAGCCACCACAACAGACAGCCATGGGGGATGTACAGTGCATGCTGCGCATGTCACAGCCGCTGCAGGGGGAATTCACTGCAACAGTGAAGGTCGGAAGCAGGAGCTCGAAGAGCAGGAGAGAGTGTGGGAAACGGAGGCGTCACAGCACAGAGGCAGCTTGGAGGAAGTTGGGCATTGCAGTCTGTATGTCTCTGTGTGGGCAAAGTTATTGCTGGTATAGTTTTGTAGCACTGTATATAAAAGATAAAATATCAAAACTGAAAAATACATTGACAACTCAGCAAAATACTTTTGTGAAGCAGAAGCAGCTAAATATTTCATCACTGCGAGCAAGTTTTCAAATTGCCAAGCTAATAGCATGCTCTGGCAGACCATTCATAGAGGGAGAATTTGTTAAAGAATGCCTTCTTTCTGTTGCCAAAGAGATGTGTTCAGAGAAGACCAATTTATTTAGTACAGTGAGTCTTTCAGGACCTACAATTACATGGAGGATTGAAGAAATGGGAGACAATCTGCATCAGCATTTGCAAAACTCCATAAAAAAAATTTCATATTTTTCCTTGGTACTCGAAAGCAATGATGTTTGTGATTCTGCACAACTTCTAATTTTTATTCCTGGGACGAATGATTATTTTGAAGTCATAGAAGAGCTTGTTGCACTGCAAAGCATCAAAGGAATGAGTACAGGAGAGAATATCTATGAAAAGGTTTGCCAAACTATGAATGGTTTGGAGCTGGACTGGGCTAAACTAGCCAGCGTGACAACTGATGGTCCTCCTAGCATGGTGGAGTCTAAGAAAGGAGTAATTGCTCGCATTTACCAAGAGATGGACAAACATAACCATTCACATCCAATAGCCATACACTGCCTCATCCACCAACAAGCGCTGTGTAGTAAATCACTGAAGTGGGACTCTGTTATGAAAATTGTGGTATGTTGTGTTAACTTCATTAGAGCTAATGCACTAAATCACAGACAATTTCAGGAATTTCTGTCTGAGCTAAATGTTGAGTATGAGGATGTTCTATATCACACAGAAGTCCATTGGCTGAGTCGAGGGAGAGTTCTGAAACGTCTCTATGACTTACTTCCACAGATCACAACTTTCCTGCTTCCAAAAAACAAAAAAGTACCAGAGCTCAATGATGCAGAATGGAAATGGCACCTTGCCTTTCTGACAGATGTAACAGAGCTACTCAACAATTTCAATATGCAACTTCAAGGAAAGGGGAAGCTCATCTGGGATATGCAATCACATGTCAAAGCATTTGAAGTAAAGTTAGGCCTCCTCATCAAACAAGTGAAGGAGGAAAACTTCTGCCATCTCCCCACAACTCAAAATCTGTTAGCAGAAAAACTGCTGATTGCATTCCCCAACAAAACATGTGTGGATTCACTGGAAAAATAGCAAAAGGAGTTCCAACTTAGATTTAAAGAGCTTCATCTCCATGAATAGGACATATAGCTTTTCCGTAACCCATTTTCTATTGAGATTGAAAATGTGGATACAATTTACCAAATGGAACTGGCTGAACTGCAGAATTGTGACTCTCTGAAAGACACATTCAAGTCAAGCAGCCTTCATAATTTCTATGCATCTCTCCCCTCTGAGACATATCCTTATCTCAGGAACCATGCATTCGAAATGGCAACCATCTTTGGCAGCACTTATATCTGTGAACAGACTTTTTCTAGAATGAAACATTTGAAATCTCCAAGCAGATCAAGACTAATGGATGCACACTTGCATCACTTGTTATGACTAACAGTGACAAATATGGAACCAGACCATTTACCATTTACCATCTCTTTAGACAAAAGCAGGCCCATAGTTCCCATTGAAATATTGGTAAGTTTGTTGATTTAACTTTACTTCATTTTAAATATTGTATTTGTTCCCATTTTGTTTCTTCACTTCAAAATAAAATATATGCAGCATGCATAGGAATTTGTTCATAGTTTTTGTTTTACTATAATCTGGCCCTCCAACAGTCTGAGGGACAGTGAACTGGCCCCATATTTAAAAAGTTTAAGGACCCCTGACTTAGGATATAAAGACTACATATTTTCAGATTGAAAATGACAAGATAGAATTTACTAAAATTGTTCTTGTGGCTTCTATTGACCACTTACTCTGATTATAGAAATTTACCATAAGAAGAAAAAGCAGAAGCATGATAATAATAGCCAACAATCCCATCTTAGCCAATTCGGGAATCCATTTGAGTAACAATAGTATTTCTCTCAAATAGTGGATTAGTAACTTATTCAGATAGTCATTTCCAAATTCAAAACTGAAAACAATATCAGTTTTAATTCCAAGAGATTTCATCTCAACAGCAAGTTTCACTAATCAGAGGTCTTTAGATCCTAAACTATCTATTCCATGTGCCTGCAGAGCATAGCCAAAACTATATGTAGTATTGTTGGGTTGAAATCCTGCTTTAGAAACTTCAAGAAAGCTATAGATCATATTTACTATCATATTCATTAAACATTGAAACTGTGATGCACTTAAATAATTTTGCTGATGACAGATGGAGATCTTGGTAGAAGTAATCATTTTTAAAAAACTTGTAGTTCCTAACTCTGTGATCCTGGGCAAATCACTTAACCCCAATTGCCTCATTAAAACAAACAAACAAACAAAAACCAACTTGCAGTTCTGGCAAACTTCTCTTAAAAGTTCTTTGCATTGCTAAGCAGTAGTGATGAGGTGTGGTAATGAATGAGTGAGGTTCTTTCTGCTCAGAGACCAAATTCGGAAGCAAAAGAATTCACTAACCCCAGAAGCTATGGCAAAAGAGGAGGCTTCATTGTTTAAAAAACACCAAGAGGTATTCTCTTAGCAGGCATATCTTTCTCAATGGAGAAAGATCTGCAAAGAATCAATTTCCAGAAGATCTTTTTTATGAGTAAGTCTAGGGGAAGTTTAATAATTCTCAATTGAATGTGAAATCTTTCCTGGGATTGTGACTTGATCATAATCAAGACTTGTGACAAGATCAATAGGAGTTTAATTTGCTCTTGAATGGTACAGCTTATTGAACTCTGAGAGGATGTGAGACCATTTGGAGCTATAGATCAAAGGGGACATGGTTTTTGTGATTTTACATAATTTTACAGAGTTCACTTAGGTCATACAGAGTTCACTCATGTCAGTAGAACCTTTGATACAACACCACAAATGACTTGAAAAATAAAAACAAATATTCAATTATTAACACCATGTAAACATAAGTTATTCTTTTAAACAATAGAGGCAATTGATGTTAAAGGAATTTCATTTAACCAGCTGGAGGGGACCACAGAAGGGTAGAGATTGAACATGAGTGAATATGATGAGGTATAGAGTGGTCTAGATTTCTGGTGGTCTAGAGGTTAGTGGCTATGAGATAGTTATTAAGAATCCCCATTAAATTGGCTGCAGGTTCTAGGAGTGAAAGAATTCACTTATTCCCTAATATCAGTTGCAAAATGAAAGTTTATTGTTGTATAGAAATCAGTTTAACCAGAGACTGACTTCTATAGTGGCAGATCTAGGGGAAAGAGTTTTGCACTGAGGATGCAGTTCTCAGTGGACAGAAAGTAATGGCAGCTGAGGGAGCCACCGAGGTCTATCTGCAAAGACTTTAGTTGATGGATGCTTATTATATTGGTTATCTTAGTGGGAGGTTGGGAAACCTGAGCAGATCAGAACCAGTGGAGTCTGGGAGAGCCTAAGTTGGCTCAGATCCAGTGGGGACTGGGAGAAGCCTGGATTTCCTATTGGAATTCAAAGGGATGCTTTTGACCAGGATTTGTGAATCAAAGGCTCTGGCAAGGCAACTTGTCTGGGGAAGATATGTCTCAGCCAGGAGGGCTGGGAATCTGAAAGGAATCACAGATCAATAGGAAATACAGTTTTTTAAAGGGACCCCAACCCACTTCAAATGGACTGTTTTTCTCACTTCTCTCCACCCAGGGGAAAGGGCTCAGATGCTGCAGCCACATCCAGTAGAGGAAGGATGGACTATGCACCTTCCCTAACCAACAGATCTACAATAAAAATATCATGTAAATAATTAGCATAGTTTCCAATCCTTAAATACCAAAAAATCCTAATCAAGATTTTTTTGGAAATTTAAAGATTGAGTAGATTGGAATTTTATTCTTAGATCCAAGCTTTTCCCAAACTTGACAAGTTTATGAATTAGGGGAAGAAATCCCAGAGCAGGGGCTGAGTCTGCTTCCCCTTTCTGTCTAACCCCACCTTTTCTACCCTTAGAGTTGCTGGGGCTTTCCAATACACAATAGCAATTATCAATATTAGATTTCAATATTATTACAATAACCTCAATAATTTAATTAACAATCTCACAATTTTCATAAGTGACAGCCAAATAGAAGTGGCCTATCACAAAATTGGATAGGAATCTCATGTAATTTATGGTCAAGTTTCTAATTTTAACACACTCCAATTGAAAAAGTTATTTTAAACACTGGGAAATGAATATAAACTGCTTGCATTTTCGTTTTACTTCCCGGGTTATTTATACCTTCTGAATTCAATTCTCCCTATGCAACAAGAAAACTGTTCCGTTCTGCACACATATATTGTATCTAGGATATACTGCAACCCATTCAACATGTAAAGGACTTTTGCCATCTTGGGGAAGGGGTGGAGGGAGGAAGGGGAAAAATTGGAACAGAAGTGAATGCAAGGGATAATGCTGTAAAAAATTACCCTGGCATGCGTTCTATCAATAAAAAGTTATTAAAAAAAAAAAAAAGAAAGAAAAAGTTATTTTAAAAATCAATATGTTAGTTTGTGAATCTAACTGGATGTTCCATTCAAACTTGATTACCTTAGTTGTTTCCAAATTCATATAAGCCAGGAAAAGAATCCCTTCTCAAGAATGCAGACCTTTTCCTCTTGAGATTATTACCAGAATAGCCCCACAAACCTGACTCCTGTTAATGCCAATACAAACTTCTAATTGCCCTTTTTAGTCTTAGCAGTTACTTTTACAACCAATCTTTTTGGTCCTTGTTTTTTCTTAACCATCTTTTTTTTTCAAACTTTCTATAAAATTTTGTAAACTTTACCCTTTATATATCTTTGTAAAATGGAAAAAGCAAGACAAACCTTAAGATTCAGAATGTAGGTAATATCTTTATTTAGAACAATTTTCACAAAATCTATATGATGTTCAGCAAAGTTGATAAAATTTTAAAACATAGCTCATATAATTTTTACAAATTGCCAAATATACAATTTTTAGAAAGCAGCATAGTACCTTAAATATATTTCATCTAATTAAGAATGTATCTCTTAAATAAGTTATCAGGCAATTTTTTTTGAGATAGCCCAGGCAATAAAATTCAAGACAGCCAAAGTGTTTGTAATTTAGAGACCATTTATTTACTGGCTGGGATGGACCTCTCGGTAGAGTTCCATTCCGAACAGAAGTAGGGACAATTTATAAGCATTCTTGTTTAGCCTTACTGTTATATTTGACATTAAACAGTGGCTCATCTTTCTGCTTACAGGGGAAAGATACGGGGCTTACGGGATGTAAGGAGAATGCACAAGGCAGATGTTTGACATAGATTATTTTGGAATAGATCAGGGTTATTGAACGTTGTTAGGCAGGCATCCTTATGGAATAAATATTCCTCGGAGCATTACTGAGCAAGCATTGTAGAGCAAAACACCTCTTTTAATCTAGCTGAGCAAACATTCCTCTGCGAGCCCGAGACCCTTGTGGAGGAGGGAAGGCTAGGCTAGTCCTTTGTCCATTTCACTCCCCCCTTTTTATGTTCATAGTTGTGACTCATTTGAGGCTAACGGGTAATAAGTCATCATGAGAGTGAAAAGTTTCAGGGAATGTTTGCGATCCTGAAAGTGAGAGGTGAGGCACTTAATTACGCAGGGAGCTAGGAGGAGGAAGAGGAGAAGGAACAAGAGGACTGGGCCTATAACTCCCGAGAGGAGGGTGGTCAGCCAAGGAGACCAATTACAGAGACAACTGGTCTCCCTGTCATCCAACCTCTTATGCAAGGAGGTGAGCGATTCTAAAAAAGGCAAATGTAAGGCCAGGGAAACTGAGGCAAGATAGAGCTCAGAGAGCTCCCAACATCCTATTAGAGTTTTGATTGACTGGACAGACTCTATTCTCAAAAGTATCCAGTGGTGAGTGTGAGTTTTCAATGACATGTAGCTACAGGGGTAGACCAAGGCAGTGTGTGGGTGGTGGGGTGGTGGTGGTGTCAGAACATTGAGAGTGGGAACAGACTATCAATCTGGTTCTGATAGGGTAGTGGCAGACACTGGACATTCTGATAGGAGCCAGTAAGTCTGAAATCCCCCTTATCTTGAGTTTCACATTAACAATTTATAACCTTAGAGCAAGTGACCCTCAGTCTTTAACGTACCAGAGGGGGATTTTGCAACTAAGGGGAATTGAGGCAGAACAGTTAAGGAAACTGAGACAGAATAATTTAGAAACTGAGGCAGAACCAATTAGGGAAACTGAGTCAGGACAATTAAAGAGAACTATGGCCCAACATTAACTAAAACTAGAAAAATGCAAGGACAAGTCTCTTCCTGATAACCCCAGAGTTAACAGCAGTACAAAAGATCCTTGTTGCAAGCATGTCAGGCCCTCTGTAATTGGGGCACCATCTCAGCCAGAGAATCCAGTTTGAGATGGACAGTTCACTGTGAGTTAGATGATCTGCAGTCATTTGTGCACTTAACTCAGTCTTTGCTTACAGAGCAGCAGGTCTCAAGGGCTCAAGGCTCATTCAGAGGGGCAACCCACTCCAGGGGAGAAGGGCGAAGCTGTAGTAGCTCCACCTATCCTTGCCCAGAAGAACAGACAGGGCTGCAGAAAGGATCAGATTTCTGAGCAGATTATGCACAGTTAGACTATCAAGGCAGGTAAACCCAGAACTTTTAGATGCCTGATATCAAACTACAAGGTCCTTTGAGATTGCTGAAGTACTAATTAAGGAACTGGAGTTACAGGGCTGGAAAAACAGATCAGAGAGATTGCCAGTCACAAAATAGGTGTCTGAATTCTAAAATTTTTCTTGTTTGTTTCTAAAAAATAATCCTAAGAACTGAGTCTGCCAGGGCAATTTTAACAGAATAAGGGGTTTCAAAGCTAAAGCATAATAAAAAAGAAACAAAAAAGAACTGTTTAAAAGACTTCCAAATTCAATCTCAACTAGCGAGATAGGCAGAAGTGCCTAAGGCAAAGTGAATAGGAAAATTCTTTCAGGTATTTTGAGAAAAATGTACCGGTTTCCCCAATATTCTATCTCTTCCTCCCCTGTTTTTTTTTTTTTTTCTCGTGGAAAGGAATTATCAAATGACCATTCCACATATAAATCCCAAGAGTGAATCAAAACCCATGTACATAACAGACTTGTACAGCAAGTTTCCTAAAAATCTCTCAAACATAGCAGTAATAGTTACACAGTTTTAACAAATCCCATCCTAAATCTTAAGCATACAGTAATAGATGACCCAGGCAAGGTTTAATAGTCAGTCA
Organism: Antechinus flavipes; assembly: GCF_016432865.1. Taxonomy (NCBI): domain Eukaryota; kingdom Metazoa; phylum Chordata; class Mammalia; order Dasyuromorphia; family Dasyuridae; genus Antechinus; species Antechinus flavipes. Next base: position 229,238,937 of record NC_067399.1, on the reverse strand, counting down.
CAAATCATTTCCAAAGTCCCTCATATCAGTCCATCAGGGGTAAAGGGATGAACTGCCTCCTGCTGAGAAATGGTCAGAGGCTCTCATTCCATGTAGAGGGTCTGTGTGCTGTGCTGACAATCAAAGCTGATCAAGATCCCAGAAGCAAGTCAATATCTGCAATTTGACCAAAATCTAAAACAAACAAAAACAAACCACAAATCTAACAAATAAAGATTAGATCTGTCTCAGATAGAAAGACTCGGTTCACCAGACTGCTGCAAAATATGGGAAGGCCAAAATAGATTGGCCACCAGCTTCCTATATGAAGAGATGAATTTGCTTTACAGGACACACTGTAGTCTCAAGTCTCAACAGCAGTTAGGTCTTACAGACCTCTGTTAATTGTCTTCTTATCATTTAAAAACCTTAAAAAAAAACCCAAAACACAAATATACAGTAACAGACAGATGACCAGGCTAAATACTTATTTGCCCAAGCATTTAGGATACAATGATTATATATAATCAGACTGAAAATAGCAAGGTATAACATAATTGAATTGCATTAACAATTTCCATTTACCATTGCTCTGATCATAGAGACCAGCTACAGGAGGAACAATTGCAAGAACATAATTACAACATAATATAAGCAGTCAAAACTCAACCTTCAGCACATACAGAATAAAATAGCTTTAATTTAGTTTTATTCCAATCAATTGTCCCCTTAACTGTCAGAGGATGGAGCCTTAAAACTCCCAAATAGCAGTAACTAATTAACTATAAACCCAAGAAATTTTGCCTCCAATAACAGATTCCATTAATCAAATTTCTGATAAATCCTACACAGATATTTACCATAACCTTATAGTGATAACAGTAAAAAAAAATCTGTCCTAATAAGTTTACAACTTAAACAATTATCATATCCAAGTAAATATTTCATAAGTGAACAAGTTTTCTTTTAAAATACCCAATACATAGGGGGAAAAAATCCCAACTTGCATATTATCCATAACAGAAACATTTTCAAAAGGACAAAGAAAAAAAAAACTATTATTTTCAGAGGCCCTTCAAATAATCTCAGGATGACCTAATACAATCAATTAAAACTTATTCAGAATGTCCAAATACCACATAAAAGAACCTGAAAGATTCTTAAAAATAGCAATTAAACTTTTAGGAATAATCCTACCAAAACATGGATCACATTTATGACCATATTCCTCAAACAAGAAAATCATTATGTATCAAAAAACAAATATTCAGTCAACCTAAAATTAAGCCTATCCCTTTAAATCACAGTTTGCTGCACTGGCAGTAACTTGATAAAAAAGACTGGCTGGAACACACTTAGAGGGGAGAAGAGGATTCCATGTGGCCACCCTTCCCCCACTCCTGCACCCTGGACAAAAATTTCCTTCAGGTACCCCACTCAATTTCCTACACGGGAATCCTTCTCAAGATTTAGCCCATCGGTTTATTTACTTTTTCCCAATATCAAGTTTCTTCCCAAGTCCACCAGTTTCCCAACAATCTTCAACAACTTTCCTAACTAGACGCTGCATTGCTAAAGTAGCAGAAAGCAGTGGAGGGTGGGTGAGTTGAATCTATACCTTGGAAGACAAAAGATCTGCTTCCCGTTTTCCTTTCCCCCTCCTCTTCTTTCTGCTTTCTCTTACTTCCTAAAACCATGCAAATCTTTAATTGCTCCTACAAGTCAATCCTTCCTAAATTACCTGCATTCCTCTTTTCTTTTTCCTTCAAAACCTGTAAGATTCACACTATATAGCAAATAGCTCAAAACTCCACAAAACCCACACATGTCCAGTGGAGATGGATTTAAAATATAACTTATGTTAACAAATAAACCGAATCAAACCAAACTTTTTACAAAAGTTTTTTTTTCTGCCTGAGTATTGTCTGACAGCAATTAACATCTCTCTCTTATCTATCTAGGCAGCTTTTATGGCCCAGCCCAGATTAAGTTTGAATTTTATTGTTCTTTCCCTTCCTCTTTAGTAATAAAGGTATTAACATTCAAACAAATTCCAAGATCTTATACTCAGAGTAAACAAATCTAGCATGCAAAGGCAATAGCAAAATTATATTTCCCATAATTTCAGAATCATCCCAATATTCCTAATCAAATGTTTTCTCCTGCCTGAGTTTTGATCAGATAAGGTTTTATTGCCCTTACTCTAGCAGTCTCTTAAAACTTCTTTAAGGGAAACACTTTCCTGTCAGTTTAAAAGTAGCCAAGTTCCATTTACTTACAAATTAGTACAACAGGTTAAAAAATTTAAAATCACAAGCAAATTTTCAAATAACCAATCCCCAAATTTCTTAATCATCGTTCTTAAAACTTAACAAAGCTTTTAAATCAGCAAAACAGACCAAGGGCTTTTTCCAGGATCCCCGCCCCCAGGGAAAAGTTTGTTTCACCTTGAAAATTCTTTCCTCCCAGAATCCAAACAGAGCTTCTCTAAACTTCCAAGCCCATTTAGTGCATTACTCTGCCTTCACAGAGAATGCCTACATATTCCATTCAAACTTCTTTTCTTTAAATGTTAGCACACTGCTCTTCTATATTTTTTAACTTTCCAAACTTTCAAATACCTTTCAATCTATGTTTTTTTTTTTTTAATTTCTTCCCTTCTCTCCCTTTTCTCCCTTTTTCCTACAAGACTGCTGCAGTCAGCCAGAAACAGAGAGAGAGAAAGATTTTTCAAACTTCTTTCCTTACCTGAGCCACTCTTGAAAGAATTACTACTCTGAATGAATTCTACTTCAAACAATTCAGCCTGATATTTTCTAAGCCTGCAATACAGAGGCTGAATTCTTATCTCTTACAAACTTGCTAACTTTTATCACAGAACAAAATGCAAAGCAAACAAACATATACACATAGACACATGCAGAGCTCTATTTTTACCTTTTATATTTTTTAAAAATTCTGTTGCTTTTGCTTATGAATTAGTGCAACAGATTAAAAGTTAGAAATCACTATTTTATACTATGCATGTTGCAATGTTGTTCTTAAAATTTTTAACAGAGGTCTTTAGCCGACAAAAACAGACAGACAAATCACATAGAACACAGAACCAGATGTGTCCACATTTATTATCTAGGACACCCAGAGTTATGCCAACTGGCACCCAGAATCAGATGTGTCTTAAGACACCCAGGACCATCACAACAGCGTCCTATGGAGGTCAGCAAGGGTGTTTAGCTTAGCCACTTGCTACAGATACAGGAATACTTACCAGACCAGACAGGTGGCTGCAGGATAGTTAGGCAGCTGCAGGGGCCTCTCAAAATCTTATTAACCAGAATTGGCATTTAGAATGCTCTATGCCAATTTTGGAGCAAATTCAAAATTTGGGTCTCATTCTCCTGGTCTGCAGAAAAGATTACTGGATACTAAGAGCTGAGGATAGTCTGTTGGTGGCCACCCGCTAGGATCCTTAACCTCCTTTGCCCTCTAGGGAGAGGCACTGGCCATCAAACTGAGCCAAAGGGTTATCTTGGTAGGACCTCCAAGTGAGATAGCCCAGGCAATAAAATTCAAAACAGCTAAGATGTTTGTAATTTAGAAGGCTTTTATTTACCAGCTGGGATGGACCTCTTAGTAGAGTTCCATCCCAAACAAAAGTAGAGATAAGTTTATAAGCATTCTTGTTTAACTTTGCTGTTACACTTGACATTAAACAGTGGCTCATCTTTCTACTTACATGGGAAAGATAGGGGGCTTACGGGATGTAAGGAGAATGAACAATGGCAGATGTTTGACATAGATTATTTTGGAATAGATCAGGGTTATTGAACATTGTTAGGCAGGCATCCTTATGGTATTTATTCCATTGGAGCATTGTTGAGCAAGCACTTTGTAGAGCAAAACACTTCCTTTAATCTAGCTGAGCAAACTTTCCTCTGCGAGTCCAAGGCCCTTGTGGAGGAGGAAAGGGGAGGCCAATCCTTTGTCAATTTCAGTTTTAATAACCAAATTTTAAAAATCAAATAAAATATAGATTTAAATTTCTAGTAGCAATACTTCAATTTTAATGCACACATATTTCTAAAATCTTGTTTCCAAATGCATCAATTGAAAGTAATTCTTTTGTATACAATTTAAATTTAACACACAAAAATTTTGGTCACATTTTTTGGAGAAAACTCCTCTTTCCCTTCAAAAACTCTACTCTTTTATACTTTCCATAATTTTTGAAATGACAGTAAACTATCTGAGACCTGAGATGAAGACACAGGCTTCTGGGAGCAAAATAGCAATGGCTCCAATTCCCCTAAATTTTATATTCAAAATCCATGTGAACAACTCATATAGGGAAAGGAGAAAGGTTTTAAAGTATAAAGGTGATTTCCCTCAATTTCTCCAACCCACATGGATAGACAACACCATTTTATAGAATCCAAAGTCCCCTGAGAAGAGTTTGGGGACTGGGGGGGAAGGAGGCAGGATTGAGGGACTAGGTGATGCAGTGCGAATGGTAGTGAAGAGGTGTGAGAATTGAGGTGGGGAATCCCCTCTGGTCTGGGAGAGTCTAATGCAAAAGAATTCACAAACCCAAAAAGTCTGAATGGCAGAAAGGGGAAGTTTAATGTTCGCTAAGAAGAAGCTCTCTTAGTGGGCAAAACTCATTAGGAATTTTGGCAAAGGTTAACACTGAGAAGAAAATATCTTCACATTGGCAGTGTCCTGGCAAGTAGCTTTGCCAAGAAGAGAGCTTCCTAGAAAAGCAAGTCAGACTTCTGCAAAAGATTTGGAGTTCAGAATTGTCTTTTTTATTAGCCATCTGGGACTTGGGCTTCCATTGAATGAGATTCCTTCAATGTTGTCAATGCCCCCAGGCTTAGATTTCCAGTTGAAAAAAGATTAATTATCTTGGAGTTTCAAGCCACTCAGGGAGATCACTAACTGAATAAAATCACTTAACTGGGAGTTTGAGCTATTGGAATAGTCCCAAGCTAATCTTCAACTTAATAGAGGATGGGACCACATATCTGGCTAAATCTCCAACTGAATGAGATCACTTAACTGCCCTGAATGGTGTGTCTCTGTCAGAGGAGAGTTTCAGGGTTCACCCCCATCTTAGGAACCCATCTAAAGAGAAAATGAGGCTGACTCCTAGAGTATGGGGTTTTGGGGCTGCCTACTGTTCTTTGGAAAAGCTGCACTGGACATAAATTCACACACAATGAATTTTCTAGCCATTCCCCAATCCCGTCTAGGGAGAGAGGCTCAAAAGCTTAAGAATAATTCGGGTAAATTTGCATTAAGATGACTGACAGGTAAACAGAGACTAAAACAAGCACTTTTAAATCTTAAAATGGCCAGATATCTTTTTCTTTGCTGAAGTTAAACTGAGTTTTTCCCATGGCTCACAAGTTCTTGCTTTCCCTAAAGAAAGGGTCGATGATGTTGTCCCAACCCTAACTCTGTGATCACCCAAGGTCACCAGTTCTTGTCCTCTAGAAGAACTCAGTAGGTCTTGTTCTTGGGTTTATGTGCAGCAATTTCCATGACCATTGTAATTTAGCCTCTCTCCTACGCGACTTCACTAGCATGATAGGAGCTCTCAAGATAGTCTCTCTTCTGGCACTTGCCTAATCAGCAGGGAGAGTTTTCATAGATGGAGTCTACAAGCCACCGGGAAGTCTCTGGTGGGCACCTGCCTTAGGACTGTTATGGAAAGACCTCCCTTCCAAAAAGGGGGATCCTGGAGAGACTCCATAACTGTAGTAAGGGTCACTGCTTATCCTTTCAATTAATCAGAGATTTGTCTCAGGAGAGGCAAAAAGTAATTTATTGGTTTCTCGTGAGAAAGGACACACCCAATGTCAAACAAAATAGCATCAGTAGGGGAGAGCAAAGCTGAGTGTTTATATAGACTCTAAAAGTGGAGTCCCTACCCACCCCCTAGCTCTTCCTTCCATTGGCTGAGCTTTAGAACTTATGCAGGATCTTTTCTCAGCAACCAGAGAAAAGAGAATGAAACAAAGGTATTTGCTCAGCTCTGAGGTGTGGGATGTGGGATGGCCTGAGAGGGAACAAGATCTGGTCAAACAGGATCTTGTGGAACCTCAGTTTTTAATCCCATTTGCCATTCATGGGAAGAATTGTTAGACAAGTGGTCTTGGAGGAGGATGAATGTTTGCAAGGACGTTCTGAATGCTTTCTGAAGGGGCTTCACTATTTAGGGATTTTACTCAGGCAGTAAGTAGCAGGGTCTTTCATCCATGTCTGGTTGAATAAAAATGGGTATTATAGCTATCTGTTCGCTCCTTTCATTTCTGATTTATCCTGGTGAGACTGGCTCAACTCTGTGTTAGTTATAGTAAGGTATATGAGAGAATAGGGAGGAAGGCAGTCAGGAACATAAATGGTCTGCCTATGTTTTCTTTAATGTCTTGTATAATACATGTACCATTTGAGAACCAGGATGCAGAATATAACAAAGAAAAGATGTAAGCACTGATGACATGAACTCAGATTTTTATCAGATATATATCTGATCCTTCATGAGAAAATTCAATCACCCATTCCTGAGGAAGAATGGCTAATGATAGGTATCTTTTTGAAAAACATTGATACTATTTAAGGTGATGAAATTTGGAGTAATCCTGGGTTAAAATCCTGGCTCTGCTACTTACTATGGATGTGACCTTTGTCAAGTATTCTTACCCTGACCTTGGTTTTTCATCTATAAAATGAAGAATTTGGACAAGAAGGTCAGTTACATTTTTATTTTTGGTGAGACTGGATCTCTCTGTCTTGTCTGGAAGCCCTTCAGCTTCTATCAGCAGTAATCTTTGACCTGTTCTGTTTCTGACCAGACTAATTCTATACTTTTGGGGGCAATCAGCTGGCTCTCTGTTCCTGCAGGGTTAGGGTTCACCAAATTGGTATTAGACTTAGTTTGGCCACTTAATTTTATTTAGTTCTATTGTAACTCAGAACTCCTGAGCTCAATCATGTTATTCTTTGAATGGGCAAGATGTTTGGGATATTCATCCTGAAACCATCTACTTGTAGGAATAAATTAGGGCCATGTCTAAGTTATTAATTTGATTTCTTTCATCAGCCCTAAATTAAAAAAAGTAATTTAAAAAGAAAAGGAAAAACTCAGAAGAAGTCAAAATCTTGGGGAGGAGTTTGGCATAAATAGCTTTCTTACAGTATGTTGGTTTCACTTCTCTTTTTCTAACTGAGGCTTTGCAACTGTGGCTACAAAATTAATATGAACTTCATGGTCCCCAATATCTGCACTCCAAGGCAAAGTAGAGTGAACCGGTTACAGTTCTTCTTGATGCTAAAGAGTGAAAAGTGAATTTTCTCTTCAGTGACGAATTGGTTAGTATTCTTCTCTATGCTTTGCTGTGCTCTATGTAAGGTTTTCTTATCGAGGGAAGAAGCAGGTAATATGAATTAAAAAGCAATGGGGCACAACAGAACTATGGGGTGGCAATCAGGAGACTGGGGTGCTAGTCTTGGTTCTTGGTTTTTCAATGAACTTGGTGTGTAAATTACAAAGAAATCATTTCATGTCTCTGGGCCCCAGGCTCCTAAATCTCTAATGAGGATATTAGGTGTGAGGCTGTACCCCATGCTTTGAAAGGCTCTTCTTTCATTGATCATTGGAATATTTAACTTTCTTTAAGGCCCAGCTCAAAGACTTTTATTGATCTCCCTAATTTTTTGAATTCTTTCCCCAACATTATTTTGTACTGACTTTGAATATAGTTTATATTTCCATATCTGCGTCCATGTTGTTTCCTCTCACTAGAATGTAAACTCTTTGAGGATAGAGGATATTTCATTTTTGCTTTTTATTCCCAAGACTTTGCACAATGCCTGGCACAGAAGAACCATTTAATAAATTCACACTGAATGAATAATAAATAAATTTATAGTCCTGCCCCTAGCTAGCTATATAATTTTGGGTAAATTATTTTATATCTTTGGGCCTCGGTTGCCTTGTTTGTAAAATGAAGAGATTAAAATATTTCTATCAAGTCCTTTTAACACTAAAGCACTAGAGGGCCAGGTAGCCTATAAGAAAAATCAACAATTGCTTTTGTATTTTCATTTGACTATATTGGGCCATGTCAAATGAGAAGGTTGCATTGTGATCCTGAATGTCTATTTTAGTTTTAAATCTGTGATCATATGATCCAAGAGCAAATTTTAAGATAAAATGGATAAAAAGTCAAAACCAAATCAACAGATAGGATGGAGAAAAGTGAAGGCAGAGAAAGGGCATTGAGGGACAAATAAACCAACCTTTTCCCCTTCAAGTCATTATTGCATATCAATGTGTATTTTGTACCACTCCCAATCACAGCACTATTTAATCCAGAGGGTTTCATTTTAAAAAATGCTATTTTCAGGTTCGGTGCTCACCAAGATAAATAAAACAATAGAGGACATAATAGTAACTGTTGACACCGGATGCTGGGTTAACCATAGTTTTATAATAGAGAAAATAAGCAACAGGGGCAGAGTCATGCATGTCTGAACATCTGGAGACAGCAATCATTTTTAAAGCAATAATTTATGACAATTTTTAGTTTCCCTAACATCGGAAGTTAGTACTTTTTACCACATTTCCACAACCATTGCTCAGGAAAAAGGTTAATCTCATGATAACTGTCCATACTAAGTGTCTCAAGGGCAGATCATGCTCAATTTGTCCCAGAGCTGGATCTTCCTTAATAGTTTTCTCCTAATAAAAGGTAAGAGAATGTGGTAACCAGCACATTTCTCTACTATCTGGCACCAAAGTAGGAAACAACTTTCATCTTGGAATTAATTTGCAGTAATTCTAAGTGGTTGTGTGATCTTTGTATTGAAAGAGGGAGAGAAGAAGAAGAAAGGTAGTGTTAATGGTGATGGAGCTAAGCATATACTCAGGCCACTTTTAATGACACATGAACTCTGGCCTCTTGCTAAAGGGTAAGTACCAAACAGAAATCTTATGTATTATGTGACTTTTATAAAGGGCTGAATCATTTAACGGTCATCTAACAGAGATAATAGGACTCAGCTCCATTATACATACATACATATATACACACATATGTATGTTTAATGGGACTGAGCTCCATTATCTCTGTTAGGCAAAAAAGAAGGAAGGAAAGAAGAAGAAAGAGGAAGGAAAGTAGGAAAAGAAGGTGACAGAAAGGAAAGGAGGAAGAGAGAGAGGGAAGAAGAAAAAAATTAATTCATCTTTGCTCTACATGACCAATGATTCCATGATACAACCTCAAAAACAATTTTTTTTTCCTTTGAGCATAATTCTTACCTATGAGTTTATGATTTCCCTAAATCACAGAACTTTAGAACTAGAAGACTTTCAAGGTGAACTATTCTAATTTTTTCATTTTATAAATAAGAGAACTGAAATTCTGAGGCTAAATGATTTTCTGCTCAAGGTCACACAATCAGTTAGTGGTGTGGTTAGTGTGAATTTACACAATCAGAATAGGTCTAAATCTTCACTTAGTGAAAAATCCTATTGCTTCCCCAAATTTTCTATATTTCATTGAATTCTACTCATACAAACAGCGTAATGGAGTTGGTCTGTCACATGAAGTCACACTTGGATGGAATCCAAGTTTGACTTTTTGCATAGATGAAATAAAAGCAGTATGTATTAGAATAACTGCCATAAGGCTGTGAATCCAAAGCTTCTCTTAGACCTAGACTATCCACAGACAGTATACAGACATGCTCAAAATCCAGGAGTTTCAGGAAAGACATGGTTCAGTCTTTTTGTCTATCTGTAGCTTCTCTTCCTGGGAGTAGGCTAAAGAATGCAGGAAAAAAGGAGGTCTCAATGTTGCATTCATAGCATCAGTGGAACAAGTAATTAAGTGACAAACTCAGGAATTCTGGATTTAGGGGCTAGCTCCTCTTTAACAGCACAAGAGATGAACTTGGAAGAGTCTTGTTATAGATGAAGCTTCTATAACTGATAACTTTCCTGTTTTATATCCTGTGGTTATCAGGGACCTTGATGGCTTTCTGTCACTAGCTTATTGCTTGGGAGCACATTGCAGGCCCAAAAGGAGGCTTTGGCTGGAAGAGCCAGTCATCTTTTCACTCTTGTGTCTTTTGGACCTGATGATTCCATTTTGGGGTGTTGATTATTATGTCAGCTTGTATTTGGGGATTAATAGTATGCCAGAGAGAGTTAGGTAGCATATTAGTTAGAGCACTGGATCTGGAATCAAGAAGATCTGAATTCATGTTTTTCCCTATTTTTTCATTTTTTTTTTTTTTTTTGTTTGATTCTTGAAGTCTTATTGGGTCATTCACTTCCATTTGTTCAATTCTAGTTTATAGTGTATTATTTTCTTCAGTTACCTTTTTTTTAGCTCCTTTTGTAATTGGCTAATTGAATTGTTTTGTTCATTGCATTTTTTTTCCATTTCACAAATTTTGTTTTTCAATGAATTGGTATCTTTTTCATATTTATTTTGTAAGGCATTATATGCTTTTTCCATTCCTTCTTGCAATGATCTCATTTCCTTTCCCCATTTTTCTTCTCTCTTTTAAGATCCTTTATACAATCTTCCAAGAACACCTTGTGAATTGGGGACCAGTTCATGTCTCCCTCTGGGGCTTCATCTGGAGTTGCTTTGCCTTTAGAAACCTCAGGATTTGAGGTCTGTTCCCTCTCTCCATAAAAGCTGACTATGATGAAAGTGCTTTTTTTTTTTTTTTTTTTTTTTTTTTTTTTTTTTAAAGGCTTGAGGTCTGCTCAATGCAAAGGAGTGACAGCTGCTTTAATTTGCCCTGGGGCATTTCTGCTGATTGCTTCCGGTGTTGAGTAATCTCAGCTAGGTCCCACATTCTTTCAGGGCTCAGTGGTTTACAATTTGCCTTTTATAGCAAATCTGCCAAACCACCTGCTTGCAACCAGGACAGAATAGCCCAAGAGACTCACAGAAAATTCCCAGGTGCGTGGAAGCTGCAACACTCCTATTCTCCACTCCAGCTACTTACCCTGTCTCCTTTCACTGTGGTCAAGTCTCATCATACTGCACCCCCCCATGTTTGAAACAGACTTGTTCTGAAGTTCTTCCAAGGTATCTTCTTCTGGAAATGTGTTGTATTCCAAATATTTGTGGTTCTTTGATTCCAAAACCAGTTTAGAGGCTTAATCTGCTGTTGGTTTGAGAGGCCAGAGGAGGTCACAGAAAGTTATGTCTGCTCTCTTCCATCCAAGAAGATCTGAATTCAGATCCAGTATTAAACACTCCTAGCTGTATAACCTTGGACAAGTGACTTAACTGCTGTCTACTTCAGTTTCCTCATCTATAAAAAACAGGAACAGTAATATCTCCCAGGTCATTGTTAAGGTAAAATGAAATAAAATTTCTAAAGTCCTTCATAAACCTTAATGTGATGAATATTATTATTATTAATGATATTGTTATTTTTTTCACATCCCTTCATAAGCTTTTACTCTCCCCAGTTTTTGAGCTTAATAAACTAGGCTTGCTTGAGCCACAAAACTTGGTGGTTCATTGAGGCAAAGATATTTAACCACATATTTCATCTAGATTAAAAAAAAAAAAACAAACCTTGATATTTCATTAGATAGCCCCAAGAACCCTGAGTAGGAAGTGAAAATCCATTACTTTTTTTTTTTTTTTTGCAGGTGATAAAATTAAGAATCATAGGAGTTTGAGAGTTGGAAGTGTTAAATTAAGAAAATAGTTTTGTCTATTGAATTTAAATTAATTTAATTTGAATGCATAAATTAAATTAAAAACCACAGAGTAAAATCCCCAGAGAGATCATGAGCAAGAAGTGTAAAACTGAGCTGTGATTTAAAAAATATATATATATTCCATTGTTCAAATGAGTTATCATGGTCTGTTGCTAGTGAAAGATGGCCAAGTCAGGTGAAGATTTGCATATTTTAGTCACTGATTTCCTGCTTCTGAGATGCTATAATGGAAACAGAAGAGCTAGACTTGAATAAGAAATCACTCTGCTCTCTGGGCTTATTCTCCCTGGCTTCCTTTTGATTGTTTAAGAAAAGCATTAGATTGTTCCCATCTCTCCTATTAATATTTTTATAATTTGTTGTTGAAATTCGAGGAGGAAAGGATTGCCCCAAATAGAGAAATCCCCTTTAATTCTATAGCTGCTCAAAGTACAGGGCCTGCATTCCTTGTCTTCCTTTCTTCCTGGGTCAATTAGTTGACTAATTCAAACATCTGATTGGCTTTAGTTTTACTTCTGCTCAGAACTTCAGAACTCATCAGTTTCAATGTCTCCAGTAGCAAAGCTGCTATGATAATTATGCCATTGTCTTTTCAAATTTCTCAGTGGTTTAAATTGATGTAATATGATATTGTGGTCCCCTGATTTTCAGGAGCCTTCTGTTCTGACAATGCCAATAATTCTAGATTTTCTGCCTCAGGAAACTCCCATGCCCAATCTGTCTGATTCTGACCAATTAATCA